>NC_056746.1:950389795-950622295 GCF_019279795.1 Protopterus annectens | reverse complement strand
CAGTGGTGGGATATCCACATCACAATCACATCTGTTTACATGTTCTCTTCTGTATTTAATGTATCAGGAGATTGTGGTGGAGGCATTAGTGATCCCTACATTGCAGTTTGATGGAATGTTGCATTCAAAATTGCCATCAGTTGGATGAAAACATGTCAATTCCAAAGAAGCCTAGATGTGAATTTGAAATCCTTCTGATATCCTTAGCTTTGCACAACTCAGTGTTGGATCAAACTGTTTCACTCAGGAACCCCTGCTTTAGCAGCACATACCATATTGTAAGCCTTGAAAAGGGAAGAACACCTCCAGATTCTGCTTTTCCCTATTCCTTAATGCCATTTAAACAGTTTGAATCTCAGTCCTAGATTTCTTCAGGTGAAGGCTCTCCTGTATAATGCACAGACACTAAAAGCTTCTAAGATCTTATGGTCACCCCTAGCTAGAATGCACACACTGGCAATGCTATACTGGCTTCAAGAGGAGCACAGTGGGAACCATTTCCAGAAGTGCCAATGTTTCAACCCAGTCACCAAGAGGAAGAAGCTTTTGATCTACTGTGAAAAGTGTATAAAACCTGACATTTTTTTCAGTGTAGATACAGCAAAGATATAAACTATGAAACACTGTATAAAACCTACAATTGTTTTTTTCAGCTTAATGTAGAAAAGCTGTAAAAATGTGAAAATCTATGCAAAATCTGTAACTGTTTTTCAATGAAGATAGAACAAAGATGAAAGGTGTAAAAATCTGTGCAAAAACTTGTAAATGTTTTATTTTTCATTACAATGATGCATATAGATAAAATGCAAAAAGTTTTGTGAAATCTGCACCTGTTTTATTAGTAAAGATACAAGGACGTGAACTTTAACAGCTTATATAGAACACATTTTTTCCTGTAGAAATACAGCATATCTATGCAAGTGAAACTGTTTTACATGCACACATGCACACACAAGAACATGCACGTGCACAGATACATGCCCACACACATGCACACACAATGTGCCAAATTTTGGGTCCATAGTCTCCTACTCCTGCCAAAGGCTATGTTATCTTACCTTTTCATTATCTAAGCAACTTTGCTTTGGAGGAAGTTATTAGAATTTAAAATGTTGACTGTGCAGGAAGTAAAGAGTCAGCACTTCTTCACTTAATACAGAAAGGATGAATTTGTCTTAAAAGGACTGTAATAATTTAATATTTTTCAGTGTTGACTTATTCCAAGACACTCCGCTAGATCTTCGAGTAAAGTTGCCCTTGTTTTGAAACTTATTTCAGCAGTTGGTCCATTCTTTCTGTGCTTTCCTCTTGAAGTGTGTGTGTGTGTGTGTGTGTGTGTGTGTGTGTGTGTGTGTGTGTGTGTGTGTGTGTGTGTGTGTGTGTGTGTGTGTGTGTGTGTGTGTGTGTGTTTGACTAGCCTCTAAGCAGCGAAGAGAATTTTTACATGGATTACTGACAAGAACAGATATAGCCAGCTTCCCAAAGTCAATGAGCTCACATCTATACATTTTGTCTCTTTGCATTTTGCATCTGGTAAATGGTTATGAAATTTGAAGACTGTAAGATTACAATTATGTTCAGTTTTGGTAGTGACAGGATTGCTAGTTGTGTTTTTCTTGCAAATTCTGCATATTCAAAACTTTTTATTTTACATTTTTGTAGGCAAGTATATATATGTTTGTATATTTAATTTTAATATTGCCTAATGTCTACATATAAAATGTCAATGTTCAATTTCAAAAGCCTATGGCTGGTTGTTTATCGGGGTAATTACACAAAACTGCTGTATTATAACCGTTTGCCTATACATTCTGAGGAGAAATTGCTTAACCATAGTTACTGTAAGTTAATAGGATAGTCGGCTATTTTTGAAAAGTGTACAGCAGGTGTGACATTGGTGTGCCAGATTGCTTTGGCTAATGGCAGCATGTTACTGTAAAAGCAAAAAGGGGTGGTGACACTAAGAAAGTATTATTAGACCCATCTGGAAATCGCCATGTTTATGTGAATTCAAATTAATTTAGCCAACTTGATGGTAAGTTACTGAAATACAATGTGCAAAGAATGAAATTTATGAAAATGTGGGAAGCCAGGAGACATTGATTTCCTCTACAATGGTACAATGTGAAAATTATTTTGTTGTGTCAGGCATTGTCAAAACTAAAGGCATTAGAATTCAATTGATAGATGTTTATAAGGCTGAGCATCTTGGAGATATATTCTTGCCAGTGGTACAGTTTGTTGAGCCATACCTAATATTTGCTGCAACTGAAGGAGGCTGTTGATGGTTGAGGAACATGTGTACCACAGTGACAGGTAGGAGAGATCCTGGCTGATTGCTGCATGGAATGAAGAGGTAAGAGAGACAAATGTCAGACAGTGATTGTAAGCATTCTTTTTCTAAATCTGCTCATGAGGCAGCCTTACATCTCCCTCTTGACTTGCAAGGAGGCATGTCTGGGCATCTAAAATATGAGCAAGTATTCCCAGCTCATATTTATGTATTTATTTATTTATTTATTGCATTTGTTGATGGGGAAAGTCCAACTGGGTGGAAAACTGCTTTTCAGCAGTGACCCAGGTAGAAAAACTCCAGAAGTGCAACATGATACTAGCAGCATAGTAACATAAGAAACATCATTTACACAGGTTGTAAACTGCATAACAAAGTAAACATCAACACTGAATTATAACACAAAACATAACTTACAAGCTAAGAGTGTTTAATACGTTAATTAAGCTGTGTGCAAGAAAGTAAGTAAAAGACTAGTGAAAGAGGAGAAGGGTATTGAGTTATACAAATACATGAGTACAGAAAGCTGGTACTGAGGAGAGATTAGGAAGGATAGATGCAGGGGAAAGGTGATAAATTGACATGGAATACGATCAATGCTGATTCAAAGAATAGACTAGTGTGATGGTAATGGGGGTAGGGCTGTAAAGTTATAAATATGGTAGTTATCCAGGGATGCAGCATAAGCACAGTCAAAAATCAGATAGGTATAACTTTGCATGGAGTTTGCATGGCTTGTGGTGCTGTTTGAGTTTAGGAAGAGAAGTATAGAATTCCATATTTTGGCTGTGTAGTTAGATTACAGAGTGTTGCCAGCTGCATTATTGGGTTTAATTGAGAGAAGGATGAGAAGTTTTTCAGTAGATCATAAGTGTCTGTTGGGTGTTTATTGTTGATAGGGATGGAGAGGGATGGAGAGTTTGTAGGTTTCTAGATAAGGTTATGAATAATAGCATGTTGGGTATAGGACAGGTAATGAGGTAATTTAATCCAGTTCAGTTCTTTGAGTGCTATACGGTGGTGGGTCCTGTGTGGGTGGCTTGCTGTGAATTTAGCTACTGGATGATAGCATTGTTCTATCTTTGATAGTTGTGAGATTTGTAAATTTGTGAATACTGGGACAGAGTAGAGGATGGTAAAGAGAAGTAGTGCAGAGGCTAAGTGTTTTCTGGCAGGTCAGTGAGGTATTGTTTAATTCTGTAAAGCCAGCTCAATTTCGAGTGATTTTATTTTACTATGTGTTAGATGTGGTAACTGAATTTAGACTGTTGTCAGTGTAGGCACCTAATAGTTCAGTTTGTGGGACGATTTCAATGTTAGTGTTATTTGTTGAGTTTATGAGTAAGGAGAATTTCTGAGCTGAGAAGTGTCTTGGCGTAAAGATAATAAGTTTACTTTTTTGGGGATTAAGAAATAGTTGACCACATGGTATAGAGGAGAATGATTCTTAGGTGATATTCTGCAGGGTGTCCAAGTTTTTGGGTTCTACAAATAATGGTGGAATCATTGGCTTACTCAAATATTGTGGCTGATTCAGAGGCCTCTGATAGGTTAATGATGAAAATGTTGAAGAGTATCTGACCTTGAGGAATGCTGAGGAAACTGGATGAAATGATTCAAATTCTTTATGCCATTTTACAGCCTGGGATCTGTTAGAAAGATAGCTGTGGAATCTGCTAGCAGAGGAGCAACTCCTAGATTGGAGAGTTTTTGTAGTGGAATGAGTTAAGACAATGTGTCAAAGGCTTCAGAAAGGTCAAGAAAGAGAGCTGACGTGACATTGCCTTTGTTTCTTTATAGATTAACTGCAATACTGAAGTGTAGAAGGGCAGTTATTGTGTTTTGATGGGGGCAAAAGCTATGCTAGGATGAGGAGAGGAGGCTATTTAGGGTGATGAAGACAGTGAGCTGACACTAAATAATTTTTCTAGAATTTTAGATGGCGGACAGAATAGCAATGGAAAGGTATCTACTACGTTCTGCTAAGTTCTGTGGAATTTCCACCTTTGGGTACAGGTGAGATATAGCATTTTTTTCAGAGTAGTGGTATATATGATATGAGTCTGCAAATGAGCAGTTTATGAGTATTGACACTGGATAAGCTATTACCTCAGCAGTTAGTTTTAAGTATTTTACAGGCAGGTTGTCTGGGGCAAGTGTGGGTTTTAATTTCATAAGAATGCTTTTTAGTTGAGTACAAGCATAGAGTAGATTAGTAGAGTAAAGATTGGCTGTAGAAAGAAAAAGCTTGAGTTGGAGCATTTGCTGGAAATGGTCAGGGAGGTGGGAGGAGATTGATTATTAATTAAGGATGTGTCTGAGTTAATGAATTGAATTAATGAAATGGGTATCGAAGAGAGCAGAAGTGTTTATGGGCTGTTGTGTTTGAGTACTGTGGGTACAAATATATTGACATATCCTGGTGTAAGGGCTTGGTTTATACTGGGCCTGAAGGAAGTTTTTGGATTGGAGGTTAGTGTAGTTGTTTCCTTTGTATAGTTTAAAAACATATTTTGTGCAGTTTCTGAATTGTCTAAATATTTGTAGATTAGTCTGAGTTTTGTTTGCTATACAGGATTTCCAGGTGTTATCGCTTTGTTTCTTTAGTTGTGTAGTAAAATTGGACAGCCAGGGGGCTGATATGGCTTTTACATATTTTATTCTCAGCTGACTAGGTCTGTTAAATTCTGCAACTGCATCATCTAGATGGAAATCCTTTAGATGTTACCAGTTATAGAGATTTTAAGTTGTTGATAAAAGTATCTTTTTGAAAAAGAGAGAATATGTACTTCATTATGGTGATGATGTTTGGGTGTAAGATGTTCTCTGATGATAAAGGTGGGGAGGTGGTCACTTAAGGAATTTGAAAGGGAACATGAGGGAAGACTTTAATAGGGTGGAGGTAAGTACCCAGTCTATTATTGTTACTTTATCAGTATTTTTAATAAAGTAGATAGAAGAATAATTAATTAAATGAAACCAATGAGATTTAAGGCATCATGAGGAGAATCATAATTAATAGAGAATTAATCAACATTAAAGTCCCCTAGTAGTATTATTTTTTTAGCAAGGATTCTGGAAGTGGTGCAGGATAGGGAGCCTTTGTTAGTGCTGATGTTGTTGCAGGGGGGATAATAGATGCCAGTTATGGGTAGGGATTTATGAGGGTTTAGTCTGAGGAGAGTGCTGATGACTTCTGGGTTGTTAAATGTTGAGGTGTGGGAGAAAGAGAAGAGAATAAGTGGCAGGGTACTTTTATAAATGTCAGCCACACCTCCTGCTTTTTATGTTGTCTCTACTCTTAAGACATCACAGCCAGGTGGAAATACTTATTCATGTTTAGTATTTTAGTCATGCTTCTGTAATGAAGAGTATATCTGGGAAGTATTGGCTTATCCACGCATGGGGTTTGGCTATTTTATTACAAACTCTTCGGATATTTATATGAAAAATCCATAGCATGGATAATTTATAAGAATAATGAGTAGTGGGGAGGTGTGGCTTAGTTTGGAAAAGGTGGTGGGGTGGGACCTAAGTTAAAGTGAATGTGTCTATTTATAGTTATTTCCGGAGGATTGTGTGTGTGTACTGCCATTTTTTTTATTTGGAGTTTGAAGAAGTAGGATTTTGTACCTGAGGAGATGCACAGCTAAGGTGGCATATAAAGAGGGAGTTTTGTTGGGCTGGTTGTATGACGTGTGTAGTATTGGAATGCGTTGGACTTAGTGAGGTTGAGTGTGGTGGGAGGGGATGGCTTAGATGGATATGGTGGGGAAAGGAAGCCATGTAAGTAAGGAGAGAAAGTGTTAGCTGCTGATTAGTATTGTAAGCTAGAGGGAAATAAAGTTGTGGAAAAAGTGGAAAAATGTAGGAGGTGTATTAAGGAGAATGAGATATAGCAATAGAGGAGACTGATTGTGGCTGCCTTTGCTTAAGTAGTGGGAGTGGAGGCCTATGAATTGTCCTGTTGGCTAATGTTTGGAAAGGACAGAGACAGAGTGATTGAAATGTAGACTAAGTAGGGGTGGATGGGAATTAGGGGCAGGATAGGTGATCAGAGTGAGCCCAAGTGTAGCGAGGGTGAAAAGAGTGGAGTCCTCCCTTGGCATCATCCAATATGTCCAGAAAAAAACAATCTGTAAGAAAGGAATGGTGAAAGGAACACAAATAGGTTTATTTATCACTGCCTGATTATTTTGATTAAATGTGAATTCAAGGCAGTAGGGGCATTGATATATATGTGAGAATATACAGCAGGTTTGCTAGAGGCCTAGATGCTCATAGCTATTTTTAGGGACAGAAGGGAAGGGAGAGTTAGCCTTAGAATGGTGAGAGACAAGTTCCTAAGTATGTCCAATTTAAATGCTCATGCTGTCTGTAACCTAACAATTGTGGCATATTCCAGTATGTGTAGACCTTTGTGGAGACCATTACAGTAATTAGCCAAAAGGAATTAGTAGGAGAACAACCCAGCAACAAATATACATTACTTGGTGCTAAAGTAATCTTTATGACTATTTTAAACTGTAGACATTTCCTAAATTTATCTTCCTTTATCCTGTATGTTTGAACATCAGGTGATGCTGGAAACTGAGTCTGGCTAAAAGCTCTGTGTAGTGTCGGAAGTACCACTTTCTAAACTTGCTGGAATGGAGATACTTCAGCTGAGCAGCATGCTTGTTTAGGGGATTTCAAACAGGAGAGGGCTATTTTTAGGAATGACACAACTGGAGGATATATTAGAAGGCAAGACTGATTGGGATGATCCATTGAGTTTCCAGTGAAAACCTAATAGTTGAGCTCTATACTGGGTGGTATATGTATGCTAGCAGAGTTCCCTGGACTCCTAAGGACAGGCCACATTAGAGCAAGGGGCCACTTGTTAATTCCATTGTAGTCTTAGTTACCACAAAAAGAGACATCACAAACAGTTCTCAAGCTGTACATCCACCAAATAAGGAGTCCCGAATGATGGTTTCCTTACAAAAGCAAGTTTATGGATCATATACCTTTGAAACGTGTTTCTAGAATTTTTTTTATGTCTATGGTTAGAATCTCCCAGTTTTCACAAGAGGAGACACCACTACAATGCTCAAATTATCCATCCTCCATATAAGGAGTCCAAAATGATGGCTTACTTAGGAAAGCAAAGTTATACATCAGATACCTTTGTAACATGCTGTTTAAATTTTTGATACATATGGTTAGACTCCAGAGGGAGCTACATATGTAAGACCAAAGTAGTTCCTCAAGAACTTGCCATCTGGACATACTCAAAAGCAATTGGAGTCACAGGTGTTAACTATAAATACTATACCAATGCTGTCCTTGAGTTTGCTTCATAATGCCTCAGATGGAGCAGTGGAGCAGCTATGTCAGGTACCATAATGAGAAGGCATCCCTAGTTCAAATTGCCTGGGTTTGCAGGTCATTCCAGGTATGCCTTTGCCAATGCATTTTTTGATGGGTTCACTTTGTCTGGACCAACATTTAGTATAGTTGCTAGAACGTCAGCAAAGAAGGCAAAATGCTCACAGTTGTTGGAGTTAGGTTCTTAGCTCAAAAAGGTCCTGCACCAAGAATCAAATGGGAGCAAAGAATTCATGGATTCACAATAATCCCAATGTGAGCAATGAGGAAATATCCCCCAGAAGAAGCAGTGAGTTCTCCAATGGGCTCCACCCCAACTGTAGACATGGTCTCTTCCCCCAGAAACAGAATGCAGAGCCCCTGAAGGGCTGCCTGATTGTCCACCTCTAGAAGCAGTCAGAGGTTGAAATCATCCATACCCATTAAAATGGTTAATCCTAACTCAAGACAGTTGGCTTTGGTGAGGTCATATCCAGAGGCTGTTCAATACCCTTTTTCCACACTTCACCCATGGCACCCTTATCTCTTTCAGACATCCCACCCAAAAAAAGGCAGTATTACCAAAGGTTGAAAAACTTCTACAAAAAAGAGGAATCCAGGAGGATTGGGATCTGGGTTTTACTCAAGGATCTTTTTGCTTCCCAAGAAAATAACAGACCTCAGGCCAATATTGGGTCTACATTTTTTGAATCAGTTCTTAAAGAAAATTGCTTTATGGATGGTCATGTTGCAATCAGTCCTTCCTTGTCTGCAGGAGGGAGTTTGGATTTGTTCTTTGAACCTCCAGGATTCCTACCTATGTATGTATAAAGATAGCCGTGGCCAAGCAATGAAGGAAGTTTCAATGCTTCCAAGTGGCAGCCAGTCATTATCAATTCAGAGCATTGCCCATTGGACTCACCATAGCCCCTGGGGTGTTTACAAAGTGCATAGCTCCAGATGTAACTCACTTCCAACTGATAGGGATCAAAAAAATCTTTCCCTGCCTGGATGACTGTCTCATAGTTGTGACTTCCATAAACTGAATTTACAGCCAGTATAGCAGCTAACTTTTATTAAATGCTACCTGGACACTACAACAATGATAGCAAATCTGCATAAAGACAGAATATAAGCTATTCAAGACACTGTTGGAACTCTGATCAGTCAACCAAAGCCAACAAATGACTTAATTTTGAGAACATTAGGGCTGATGGCTGAGTCAATGCAAATATTACCTTTGGCAGGATAATGCATGAGTTAGCCACTCAGCGACATAAACATTGGATCTAAGTGATTTGATCACATTGACTAATTTTGATGTGACACCCCAACCCCATTTAAAAATGAGAAAAAGGGGACTAATGGTGCTGATGATTCTCCAGTAGACTCTCAGAGTTCAATGGTCTCAGATACAGGATCCATTATACCACACTATTTCACTGATCAGCTCTTGTCAAAAATGTCTCCTTTGGTGGTTCAAATCATCAAACTTTCTATCAGAAGCAACAGATTTCTACACATGAAACAGTTTTATTCTCCTAGTGCCTCAGCTAAAAAGCCTTCAAATGAAGATAAAAAAACACATATAATGAATATTTACATTATTTTTATTTGCTGTTTTTTGCAAACTTTCTATCGGGTTATCATTTTATTCCCCCTTTTCTGACTACTATGGTCACTATGGCTTTGTCTACTTTGGGGTGGGGGAGTACAATGTCTGTGCCAGACGGTGCAGTGTACATGAACCAGCAATATATCCACTTGTACATCAACATACTGGAAATGAAGACTACCTCCTAGCACTGTAGGCATTTCATGGCTGCCTTCTCCAAGGTACAATAGCCATACACTCGGACAGCATGCCTATTATGTAGTATATCAAAAAGCAAGGAGGGAACAGATCTTACTCCTCTGTCAGGAAGCAGTGAAGGTATGCAAATGGGTTATCAACTGTCTGCACTTTATAATAGCAATACATATCCTGGAACAAGACAGCTCATTAGGGGGCAAACTGAGCAGAAGCATCCTGATGTTTCATGAGTGGTCTCTAAATATGTCTATTTTGAACCTTTTGCCTCAGCCTCCAGCACCAAATGCAGCAACTTATTTTCCCTAATCTCTTCCCATGGCCAGACTTCCAGACATACTCTTGTCTACTCTTGGCTTCTCTGGGTCTGCTGTATGCTCCTTTTCTACCTCTTATAATAAAATGAATTCAGCACAGGTTGAAAGGAGCCAAATGTATTCTTTCACCCCTATTTGGGCCCTGACAAGTTTGGTTCCTTCTGTTCTGACCTCAATTGCCAAGGAGACCCCTTCTTTTAGAACCTCATTTGAAGTTGCTATTAAACCTGTCTAGTAAGTGTCACCCAGAAAATCAGTCCCTCACACTGGCTGCAAGATTTCCTCATATCCATTAATGGCCAAGGACAAAGATTATCTGCCTAGGATGGCCCAATTACTGCTGGCTTCACAAAAAAAACCCTGACCAGAAAAACCTACAAAGACAAGTGGTTTAAGTTCTCTTCATGAGCTGGGCAACAAGCGTTACACCCCATGTCAGCCATAGATGCGTCCATACCCTACTTCTTAGCAGACTTAGTTGATCAAGACTCAAGTTGTTCCACAATCAAAACCCACAATAATCTACTAGAAAACACAAATTTTACAAGTATACAGAAATACCTTTCAACTTCTTTGCGCAAGAATTCTGGACAAAATTACAAGTAATTGGAGGGAGGAAAGGCCTCAAAAGGTACAACTTTTAAATATTATTTTATCTATTTGTTAACCAAGAAACCTGCTGGACAAACTGTCCCTTTTCTGGGGCGACCCCCTGGTTAAGTGACTTGCAAAGTTTTACAGTAGTCGAATGGAGATGGAAGGATTCAAACCATGTACTTATGACTACAGGAAGAAGTTTTTTTTAACAGCTCAGAGCCTTAAGTGCCATACACCTCTGCTTTACATAAAAAGTTAACAAGAACAACAGGTGTTACATGGACATACATTTTCTGAACAATATGAACTACAAAACCCTGATGGCTAGCATTTTTGACTGACACTAATCCTGAGTGATTTATGAGGAAAAAAAAGAAGTTAATGAAGAATAGGGCATAAATATGAGACAAAAGTTGGAGATGTTTTGCAAACCTACAGACAATTAAGAGGTGGACTATTCTGTTTCACTTAAAAGTTAACATAACAGCAGACTTTGCATCAAAATGCATTTTCTGAACAATAAGAACTATGAAACTCTAATGAATGACATTATTGGCTGACTGTAATCCTTAGTTATTTGTAAAAAATGACAAAGCCAATAACTGTATGGAAGTTGGTGCAGAGAATTAAGGCCACACTTTCTTAATGAGATGCTTCCTGTAATCAAGGGTACAAGGTTGACTCCTTCTACCTCTGTTTGCCTATTGTGTGATTCTGAGCAAGTCAACTACCCAGACAGTGCCTCTGGGTACTCACTGAAAGATGGATTTACTTGGTAAACAATATTTAGAAAGGATAGGGTATAAAGATGAGGTAAAATCATGGGTATTCATATGCATTTCTGAACAATAAGAACTATGAAACTTCAATGCCTGATATTATTGACTGACTGTATACAATCACAGGACCTCTGTCCTCCTCTGAGAGTAATGTTACTCACATAAACTGCCCTCCTCCAGCTCCAACGGTAACATTAATCACATAAACAGGACCTTCATCAGGGTAAGGTAAAAGTTCACAAGGTAAGGGTGAGAACACACACACACACACACACACACACACACAGACACACACACACACACACACACACACACACACACACACACACACACACACACACACACACACACACACATTGACTCTCTCTCATACACATTTGGTTTGCTTCAACTCTTAATCATGGCAACAGCTTACTTCTATATACATACACCCCTATACCCATCTTACCACAGCATATTCAAGGAATAGCTTGGGTGTGCTTCTGCCTCATAATAACTTTTAAACTCTAAAGCCAAGAAATCTGGATAAAGCCAAAAATGATGAGAGAACAAAGGCCCAAAATTTAGGGCAAATATTAAATATTACTCTTTTAAACTTAGAAAGTTGCTAGAATAACAGATTTTGCATTAGCAGGAAGGATATGAAGTTTGAAACTCAAGTGTAAGTCATTATTTACTAAGTTCATTTCTTAATGATTTGTCAGAAAACCAAGCATTTTCTAAGGAACAATCCAAAAATATGAGGCAAAAATCTAGGCATTCTGTGAAGGTCTGGTCAGTTGAGAGATGTGCTTTACCTTATAATCACAGCAACATCTTGGACTTGTTTTCACTGTTCGACACCAAGCAGGGCAACATAAAATAGCATGTTTTTCTGCTTTCAGGGCAACAGCTCATAATCACAGCAAGTTGGTTCCAACTCATAATTACAGCAATGGCTTGGGCTTGCTTCCACCTTGCAAAATCACATAGATATGGTTGCTTTTACCTCATAATCACTGCAATGGCTTGCTTTCATGGCAGTGGCTTGGTCTTGCTTCCACCTCATACAGTCATAGCAACAGCTTGCTTCTACACTAAACATGGCAATCTATTTCTCTTCAAAAATATCACTACATTCTACTTTACTGTGAAATGTCCAAGGAATTCTGTCTCTTTCATTGACCCTACATTTGAGTCAATGAGATAGAAACTTCCTGGAGTTTTTCACAGGTTAAAACAGAACAATCAGTTGATGACAGAGAGACTGATTCTTCTTTTTTTCTGGTAGGTTTATGTGCTCCTAAGCCAGAACCATGCCCTAGGTTGCATTGCAGCCTTACATTTGTCTTTAAAATAAGGTGAAAGACATAGCTGTGGATGTATATTCAGACTGGGGATAATACTTGAGACAGACTGTCCTAACTAGGTACTGAAAAAGAAAACATTACAGACACACACGCACACACACACACACACACACACACACACACACACACACACACACACACACACACACAGACACACACACACACGCACACACGCACGCACACACACACACACGCACGCACACACACACACACACACACACACACACACACACACACACACACACACACACACACGCGCGCGCATCAGTGAAATGGGGTGAAAGAAACAATGCAGGCTAGATGGGATGGGAAGAAATGAGTGAGGTACTCAGCATGTGGGCAATGGTTTGGCTCAGAAGGCTTTGATTTAGCAGGGTGTTGCAGGTGATTGTGGTACAGAGAATGAAGGAATGGATGACTTCCTGCGAAGAATATAGGAGCTAGAGATGGTAATTGATTATCTGATTATATAAGAAATGCTGAAATGGCACTGGAATAAAGGAGAAGGAGGCAACAAGAAGCTAGTCGACAGAATGTGGTTGGAAAGGTAGGGAACAGAAACGTCAGCATGCAAACAATTGGAGTAGCTATATTTATACCCCATTTTGATTATAGTGACGTCTTCTACTTTTGGCTTAGAAATGCTCTAGCTCATCTGTACTGGGTACAGAGTTCCACTACCAGATTACTGATTGGAGCATCTTGAAGTAGTCACATCATATGCAGGATCTGCCTGGCAGCCAGTTGTACACTTGAAAGCTTGATTCTAACCTACTGTGCCCTTCACAGGCTGTGTCCTGCTCATTGTTAAGAGTTGCAAAGACCTGAGAAAGCAGTTTAAGTCATCAGGTAAAGGACTGCTTGTGGTTCCAAGGACCTGTTTAGAAACACTTAGCAGGTTGTCTTTTGTCTACATCTCTATTTCCAGCTACCTTTCCTAATTCTGGTGTGAATTTCCAGGAATACAAATTGGAGGTCTCCTTTAGCTTTCGGAAAGAGAGGGGAGCTTTCCCTTCTGGGAAGAACAGAAGTATACAGATATAATGATAGAGTTGAAGGAGATGAAGAGGGAACTGACTGTCCTAAGTGAGGATGAAATACAGACTCCAAGTGAGTTACCTGCCAGAGTTGTATGAAATCTAGGCAGGGTGTTTCTACCAATGGAAATCTTCAGTGATTCATTGGCCACTGAAAGTTTCTGAGGACTAGGGGACAGCAGAAGTGGGGATCCGGAAAACTCCAGGAACATCTAAACTATTTGCCTAACTGCAGTGGCAGGGGAAGTCATGGAGAGAGAGAGGTTTGAGGGAAAAGCTGGTTGGTTTTCTAAATAACAAAGAATCTCCAGAATGATGGATGACACTGTTTTGTGGCTCAGTGCAGTTGTCAGCTATACCCATTCCACATTTATGACTAGGATACAGAAGAATTTGACAGAAGAGTACAAGAAAACCTTGTCCACTAAAGATGTGAATTATGAGATCAAATGCCATTTTGTTGGCAGCCCACACCTATACATTTGAAAATACAAACAAATTGAAAAGATAGCCCTGGATAATATGTGGGTCAAGCAGTGCAGACCTTCTTACTGGATATTAACAAAAGAAAAATAACACCAACAGCTACTACATGTCGGACCTGATCGAAACCGGGTCTATATTAGAACATCGAAGTTTCAAAACTTCGAATGTTCTAATTTCGACCCCTATTCAGCGAAAGCTGAAATTATCGACCCAACAGAAAATCAATTTTTTTTTCCTAGGGAAAGAATTTGGTTGCCCATTTCTGTTGCTTCGGTATTTTCAGCGCTGTGGAGGAAAGTTACGGGTCAGGTTCAGGTAAGTGTGCGATTGAGTGTGGGTTAGGTTAGTTAGGGTTAGGGTGCAGGTTAGGTATGTGTGCAATTGTGGGACGTGAGGGTTAGGGCAGGTTAGATGAGTTAGGGTTAGGGTGTGGGTTAGGTATGTGTGCGATTGTGTGGATGTGAGGGTTAGGGTGGGTTAGGTGAGTTAGGGTTAGGGCGCGGGGTCAGGTAAGTGTGTGATTGTGTGGACATGAGGGTTAGGACGGGGTAGGTGAGTTAGGGTTACGGTGCCGGTGAGGTGAGTGTGCGATAGTGACAGACCTTAGGGTTAGGGTTTGGGTTAAGGTAAGTGGATAATTAGTGGTGTGTGCATAGTTTAGTGTAGGGTTAGGTGTAAGATTTTAGGTGTATGTGTGTGGATTGCTGTTTGTTTGGTATGCTTGTGTTGTGTGTATGTGTTTTGGAACAGCAGATTTTTTCCCTAGGAAAAAATTCGCTGTTCTGTATGTTCGATGTTTTCAGCTTTCACTGAATAGGGGTCGATATTAGAACATTCGAAGTTTTGAAACTTCGATGTTCTAATATAGACCCTCAAAACCAATAATAATCACAAAATGAACATTCCGGCAACCATGTTTCAAAGCATACACTTTAATAAAATGACGTAAAAAACACAAGAGATAAATGCTTTCAAGAAAAGCTCTTCTTCAGATCTACTGAAAAAACATATCTTAAAATTATTTAAACACACGGTTAACCAATCAACCTAAAAATGCCAATAAGATGTAATTTAGATAAAAAACAGTATTGGTTGAATTAAATGGCATAAGCCAATAAAAATCATCTCCTTTGTTAAAGGGTAATCAAAACCCTATTGGCTGAGCGGAGCTAACCAAGTCCAATCACTGAACTGAAGTAAACATCACATCAAATCAATTGCCATTTGTTGTTTCTAAAACCATAATCCAATAAAGAGAACAAGGTTACCCATATCCTCAAGGGTCATGTTTAGTAGTCATCATCATAAGCTGGTGGTTCATAGATCCAGACATTCACTTGAGAAACTGAAACATCAATAACAAATCTATGTCCTGTTTTGCAAAGTACTTTGTGAGTTTAGATAACAAAATCTAACCCGTTCAATAAGTTATTGGAATATAATTAAATGTTGTTCCTGCAAAAATAGGGAAGCGGAAAGTCCCAGTCAGAATCTGTTATCATTGCTCAGTGCATGGCTCTCTTAACATTTAAGTACATGACATGAATTCAAGCAAAGCGTATTGCACTATATCATCACTAATGATTCAAAGAATAGAAGCACACTATTCATAGTAAGACCTAACAAAGGGGAATTGCTACAATTTAACTTAATGATTAGCTTAGTGCATCATTAAAAGCAGGCTGCAGCAGCAATCCACCCCAAGTTAATATAAAATGCAAAAATACTCATTCTAAGGAATACCCATTCTAAAAAATGCTTGGGGCGGATAGTGCCAGTCAAGATCAGGGTTCCTGGCTATGCATAGAAATTGCTTAATACATAGTTATTATCTCATCATTCACTAAGTTTCAGGTGTGTGTCACCAGCAAAATTGTCATCAGTCTCTCAAGCAGTCACTCTTCTCCAAGGCTTTAGTTTTGATCCACACTGGCAGTACTAAATAACCTCAGGGATTGGGGTGGAACTGAGAGTGAGGAACTAAATTATTGTTTGGTTCTATGGTTGAACAGAGATAGTTATGGAAAGAAAAGCAATGTCAGGAAGGAATAAAGTAATTAATAGAGTTCAACAAGGATAAGTTCCAGGTTCAGTACACATTATGTTTGCTTTGCAGATATATGCGGGAATAAAGACCAACTGCAACCTCTTTGCTGATAACACAAAGAGAGGTACAAAATTGAATGACTGTGGTTAGGTGGTGGGAAAGAATCCAAAAAAGGAGTTGGGAAGACTGGCCACTAGGCAGTCAGGTTTTATTTGCAGTTCATTGTTGAGAAATGTAAAGTACTGCACTTTGCCATGACAGTGCTGCCTTTATGTAGGAGCGGGGGGGGGGGGTGGAAATGATGTAAAAGAATAATGATGTAAATGAATACTGGGGTATTGATCACACCTGGATTGGGCTAAGAGAAGCAGAGTGAGATGGCAGTGGTAAAGCAAACAGAATGCTGGAGAGTATCCTCAAAGAACTGACTACAAAAGCAAGTGGCCATACTACTGCTTTGCCAGCTGTTGTCAGGCCACACCTTTAACAATGTGTGTAGTTATCGAGAACATAGAAGAATATAGACATCAAACTTCTAGAAGGAGACTTCATTGGGGTTATGGAAAGGAGAAAAAGGAATCACATAAGACTAGAGGAGCTGGAGCTGTTTTAATTAGTGACCATAAAGATACAAGGAGGGTACTCTATGGTGGATAAGATCATGTCAGGAGGTATAAACTAGTTATCCTGAAATGGAAAGAGAAAGTGGGGATAAGAGAACAGAGGAAATAGAGTGCAAAGAATGATCACTCTCTAGGTCAGGGAAAGTAATTCTTTAAGTGGTCAATATAATGGACTACTTGAATGGATAGTAGAGAGGCAATTCATGGGCTCATTTAAGAGGGCATGGGGACAGTGGAGGAAGGGTGAGGGCAAAGGTAGGTATGGAGAGGAGATAGATTTTTAAGTGTACTTAAAGGGTAGAGTACATAGGTCAATTTGATACTACTGTTGAGCAAATACAGTTTATGAAATATCAGTAGTTCAAAGATAAATAATTGTACCAAAATTGTATCGCTTTATCATAAAAACAAATAATTAGCTGTCCTTTATGAATGTTTTGGAGAATATTGTCAATAATGTATGTTGAGTGGTTATGGTGCTTTGTCTGCACCAGAATCTTTGCTGGTCACTTGAGAAGATCCTGTAGGTCTGAAGGTAGTCACTAACCTGGTAATATACTATCTTTTCCAAGTTTTTGCCATAGGTTGGAAGTATAGATTATGGCTGAAAATTGTTGGATTTTCAGGCTTTGGGAATTTTAGAAATAAGTTTGATGATTGTCATTTCCCATTGTTCAGAGGAGAAAATCCTTTGGTCAGACAGAGGTTGTACAGAAGAGTAAAAAGTTGGAGGATGTACTTAGTACAAACAGCTATAAAGAATGGCTGCAGATCCTCTTTACAGGGTGAAGCAGAAGTGAATATTTTGTTTAGAAGATGTTTGACATCTTTTGATTTAACTTTCTTGAAAAAAAAGAGAGAGGGGGGGAGGGGAGTCATGAGAAGGAGGAGTGAAAATGTCAGGTTGTGGGAGAGCTAAAAATATGGATAGAAGTGAGACAAATTATTGTAGAAAGTCTAGGGGATAGGGATCCAGAAAGTGTTGAGAATGTATATTCCATCAGCGTATTTTTAAGAGGTTGTCAGCCTGTTATTCTGTTTACTAAACTTAAGAGTTGTTTATGATTATCTTGAAGTGACATTTCAGCTGTGTTGAGAAAGTTGGCTTTATATCTCCCAGTTGATTTGTTTGCTAGATTCCTAAGAATAGTGAACTGTTGTTTGTTTCTCAAGAAGGGAGAAATGTCCACTTCTTCCAGGCTTTGTTTGTTAATTTGTAAATTGCTTTATGCTATTTAGTGAGCCACTGATTTTGCAGGGGCTTAAGCACTGTCAAGAGTTTTCAGAACAGTTTATTTTGTAAGTGTATAATGAAACTGGTAAGGGAAGTAACCACTACACAGGGATCTAGCTCTGTAAGGATGAGTTTCCAATTACCTTGTGAAAGTTTGATTTGCAGGGTTTTAATGTTTTTCATAGACCTTGAGCAGAAGGTGAAAAGGACTGGATTCTATTTTTCTTTGCAAGTTAAAGGGTAAATGTGATAAGATAGCTGTCATTAAAGGATGGCAAGCTGTGAGATTATCGTAGGGTTATTGATGAATACAAGGTAGAGAAGTAAGTGGTTTCTGGTTTTGTAGTTAAGTCTGGTTTCATTTGGTATTAGACGAGTGAGGTCTTTGGTGACGATGCCAGCATGTTGACATTTTAGGGGTTAAGGAAGTCAGTATTAAAGTCCCCCAGAATGAGTGTGTTCTGGCTGTTTGTGTCTGTTTCATTATGTAAGTGTTGGAATTTATCATGGATGGCTGGGAAAGGGAGAGTGACGTGCTACAGCAAGTAAACGACAGTTGCATTTATTAAGAGGTAGATTAATGGTTAGTTAATTTGGTTCATGATGACTGAGAGAAGAAATTTATAAGTATTTAGGAATTTTAAGGTTTTCTTAAGCCAGGAATAAAGTACCACCAACTTTTCTGTTTCCTGACCTTGCAATGAAAAGGTAAGTGTACTCAAGAAAGGACTTTGTGTTACTTAGCCTATGACTCAGTAACTATAGCAATGTCTAGAGACTGAGTGGCTACAATTGCATGTATTTGCTCCAATTTATTTGACATACTGCCTGCATTTAGTGAGGTTTTATTCTTTATGTATGCATGTCAGAGCTGGATCATGGCCAAATGGGGCCCTAGGTATGGTAATGGATCAGTGCAACCCCCCACCAATGTCCCATTACTTGGCTATTTTTCCCTATTTACCATAAACACTGTTCAAACTTGTCAGTGTGCATATTATTTTCTCCTTTACTTCTACAATGATTAGAGATATTTAAAACTTTTATTTTAACTTTTATAACACAAGCACTGATAGCCATTTGCTAAACAAAATAATACAGTCTCACAAAACATCAGTCAGAAAACAGACAGCATGAACAGTAAACTTCTCTGCCCTTGAAACTCACATTTAATTGAAATAGCATTGAAACCCACTTTCATAGAAAATGCATCTGGCCAGGGGAGGATTAAATTTACCTTGGGGCTATTTTCAAACCATATGCCCCTTGCACACATTTTTGGACCATGCATACATGCATGTGTTCTTTGATGTACCATCCTCATTGTATTAAATTATATTCCTTATACAGCTCCACTTGTTAGAATGTGTTTTAAAGTTGTAGGTTTGAACATTTTTCCAGTAAGCAATGATACACAATGTATGCACCAATAATGACAAAACTGCCCATTACCAAACATTTCAACCATGAAAGGCCACTCACACTTCTGTCATTACAATCCACCAATATCAGTCAATATACACAGTCTGTGCAGAAGTAAACATCATCTAAATTATTCCACATTCATGTACAAAGTCAGTGCCTGCTGCCCTCAAAGGATAAACTGCCCCTGTTACATTAAAAAAACATTGGTAAGCTGGTAATGTTGCAATAGGCAAAGGGTGTCAAACTGGCAACAGGTTCATAGTTACCATACATCTCATCCAAAGGAGGACACACTCAGGAGTGCCACCAGCACCACCCTTCCCCCTTAAAGGAAATCTCCACCTTAGAACTCAAAAACATGTTTTTTTTAATTGTATCTTTGTTTTCTGAGCCATTTTAATGTCACAAAATCACTCCAACATGTCCACAAAATGAATAGCATCAATATTACATGATCTAGGGATTTAAACTTTGATTACGATATAAATAGGGCATGTTGGAGGGACAGGTATGTGTCTCAGAGAATTCCCTTCTCTGGAACAGGTTTCTATCCATGTGAATCAGAACTTTTCCTAAACCTATTCAAATGTAGCTTGGACCAATGGATGGTAAATCAGAAATTCATGTTAGGTCTGGCACAAATGTGTCTAATAAATAAAAGCAGACAATAAATCTTGCCCTAGACTACATATGTCCCTTAAAAGTACCTCTAAGACTCAAAAACTTGTGGGATACATTTGGGAGGCTTGGCTAGACTTATAAAGGCTAGCACAAAAACTTGTGGGACACATTTGGAATACTTGGCTAGACTTATAAAGACCCCCGTGGTCATTAGCCTGGTATACAGACATGAACCCATGAAATGTAAACCAGTATTGTTCTTTGGAGTTCATTAAGAATTGTACAACTACTACTTTACTATTTATGTGACTCTCAGCAAGAGATTCAATCATGCCAAATTAACTGGGCACCCCAGGAAATATGCAGTTGTGTCTAATGTATCAAGCTGAGCCGACTTTCTCCTATGGTAACTGCCATAGTTATTTCCAAAGTAATGTGAATTGTACTGATTTTCCTTATGAAGTATGTGTTGTAGAAAATCTCATAAAAAAAGCCAGTAAAATACTTTAGCTTCCATTCACTGGCAACTCATTATTGCAGAAATGTAATGAAATATGTGGTGAAGTTTGTAAGGCTCACAATTATTTACTGAGATGCTAATGCTGCCCAGGAAAGACTGCCCAGGTATTTGATGGTAATGTCAGCTATAAGAGTGCTTATAAATCAGCATGTCATAGACTGACACTTACTGTCAACCTTCTACCCAGCAAACTGTACAAACAAGCTATCACTCATAAGCACATAAGAGCAAATTAATGAAAAACATACACTCTTTAAAGAAATTATTATGAATTAAAATTCATTACAGAAAGAGAATAATTATTTTCTGTCTGTCTCTGTAAGTAGCTGACATGTTATTTGTCATTCCTTTTGAAGCTATTGCATTCTGCCCTGTAGATCCAAGATTTGATGATAAATAGACAAACATAGGGCAGGGTGTTCCAGGAATGAGACAATTTAATTTTCTCTGACATACCTAGCATTCTTAAGTGCTTGAAATCTTAGTTGTGCTCAGACCTGAAGGCACATACTGTCTTGTATTTAAACAATATTAGATGAGGAGGTGAATCACTGCTGAGTAATGAATTATATGAAGTAGTAGTTGCATTGCTGACTTGGGTATATGTACATGTACATGAATAAATGATTTCCTGGCACCCTTAGACTCCAGGATATCTTGTGATTAAAGAAAAGTGATATTTTCATAGAGAGGTTTTGTGCAATCTGGTCATTGATCGCTTTTGTCTCACATTTAAGGCTGGAACCTTAGCTGAACCCTGGGTTTACTCATTCACTTCTTATTAGTTCATAGGTTCATGTATGGTTGCTAGGCTAGCGGCCAATCTTAAGTTAGCCAAGATTAACCCAAATTAAAAAAATATTGCTGACATGTGTCAACGCCCCAAGAAATGTCATGGTTGTAATATAGTCAGTTGGTTTTCCAAGGAGTCAACTTACCGGTGGCTGACTCAGTGCTGAAATAGATATTGTGTCATGTTTCAGTCCAGAGACAGTTACATTCCAGCTTTTATACTAATGTATGTGCATATGCAAGCAGTACATTGGCTTGTCAGCTGATGGATACATCAGTCTTTGCTCACATAACAAATACATAGAGACTTTTATCTTTCAGTCACTCATTTCCAGCTTCCTAACATGTAAATGTTCCACTCAGTATTTCCACTTCACTGACTCAGCATATTAGTGTGTCAGTGGTGAACCGCAGGACTATCATTTTCAGTGACATACTCCAGGAATACATATGCTCCATGGTGGGCTATAGATCACTGTAGTTTTCAGCTTCAGTAGAAGATTGCGTTTGACCTCTCCAATCAGTGGTTTTCTTTGTTCCTCCCCTGGCACACCTTACTTGTAGTGGCATTTATTGGCTACAAATAAAAAAATAATCATTATCCCTCAGCACAGAAGAGGTTTAAATAATATTAATGAGAAAAATATTCTTCCCCACACCTATAAATTAACACTGACACTAGAAATACTCAGACTTTTGCTCTTAAGTCAACCGACCAAGTCCTTTGAAACATGGTATACTGCGGATCATGGTTGAGATGCTAATATGCTAATGTACTGGTTAGTTCAGAATGGAATAGAGAAAAGGAAGCTTTCTAAACAAAAAAAATATATATAAAAATAAATAAATAAAGACAAGAAATTCCTCATAGCTATACATACGCACTTATAATGCCATATCCAAAAATCCTCTCTCTTTAGGTAACAACTACCATCCATTGAGAAATATCTGTCCCTTTCCAAAAATATCAGAAAAATTGTCTGTGTCCACAGGTTTAAATACATTCAAATGTATAACATTATTACAAGCAAACAAAATGGATTTTTGTTCTAAATATAGCACTATTACCACCATTTAGTCTGTATCAGCCTAAATCTTTTCAATCTTGGAGTAAGACTGATCAACTGAAACTATATTTCTAGAAATGAAATATTCATTCCAAAACCTTAATCATACTATATTATTATACAAATAATCCAAATGGATTTCTTAAAGCAATATAATGGATCTTCAATAACTTCTCCAGAAGAATGTTTTGAGTTGCAGCCAATAATACACATTCATACGTTAGCTGTTGATCCAAAGCCTCCATACTCTATCTTTTATTGTTCTCTCTATTCATCAATAACCTTTCACGGGATCTATTACAAAGCAACTGTATTTTATACACATATTACATAGTAATAACAAGGTTTTATTAATTTCCTCATAATCAAATTTTACAAAGTGACCTCAAGTTACTCCAGAATTAGCTTACTAATAACAGTTTAGCTATCAACACACAAGAACTGACTGCGATGTTTCTGAGGATTCTTCAATAATTTCTCTCAGTACAAATACTAAGAATCAAAGACCTAACAGGCACAACTCACCTGTACCAGATCAGAATATGTCATTGCATTCATATTTAAAGTATGAAGCAGAAAAACTATTATCCCATCTTAACTTCTTACAAAACAGCCAATCTTGTAATCAGATGAGCAAGCTAAACCATAGCTATCAATATCCTTCTATCATAGAGTATGTTCTCCCAGCAGTTACTCTGCTTACTCCCCAACATGCAGCTCTTCTACAGGTAGCAGAAAATGTAATTTCTCATATGTATCCACCTAGCGCACAAGTGGGAACACCAATGTATAACTTCAGATAAGACAAACTGGCTGTCAATAACTGTTAGTAACATTTCAGCTAAACTCTAACATTTAAATCCATCAATAAAGTTAATGCTTGTCTACTAAAAACACACTGTAGTTAATAAACTTAAAACAAATTCCAGATGAATAAGTGTCTACTCACTTGATAGCCAAGATTATACTCAACACCACAGACCCCCTTATACCATGGAAACAAGTGGAAAAGGCCTTTGATAAATTAGCCACAGCAAGCTAGAATAACGTTCCATACGGAATTAAAAAAATAAATAGCTTTTATTCACAAGGGTGAATGCAAGCTGAATAGGTTCACTTTCACCTCTTTTCAACAAAACTAAATTTAACTACTTTCATAAGTTTTTAAAATCACTGACATCTGTGCATCTGTCTCTATTGTATATAAAGCATGTATGCACTGTTAACAACATTATTAATCATGTTAAAACCACATTTGTCATTACATCTGCTGTAGTTTTCTACGCATGACTTCTACCAATCAGTTTGTTAGCAAATGCATGCATGCATAAGAATTGTATGCATTTTGTTGTAATGTCTTTGCCAAGTGGTCTCACTCATGACTGATTTGTATCCAGGGAGCAGTTCACTCATCCAGTTAAATATTAAATGAATAAGTAAGTAAATACATGAATAATTAAATAAAAGAGTTGATTCAGCGGAGGAAAAAGGCTTATTCTGAATGCCTGTATCCATATTTATCTGTAATTCACTGACCTTATGGACAACCAAGCTAGATAATAACCTTGACCTCCTACATATCTTAAAGTCAATAACTATGACTTATCTACATAGGTCCACAAACTAGAGTCCCTAACTAGTGAACCCAACATTATCATCCTGAGAGATTTCAACTACCACGGGCATAAACTGATGAACATACACCTTAAACAAGTATGCACAATGGTTCCTTAACTTTATTAATGCTACCTCCCCTAATCAGTTAGTACCCCCTCCCACAGGGGGAGCCAGTCTTCTTGATCTGGTCCTCACTAACGTAACACCAGTCAGGTCTTCCCCTCCATGATCAAATCTGAACACCTCCCTATCACCTTCTCCTTGAGGATGAACTTAAGTATTCCTCTAAACCCACTGTATTCAGGGATTACTCCAAGACAAACCTCCTATCACACTTGGAAGCTTAAAGAAATTCAGAAATGTCCCTCCCTTAAGGATCTCATAAGAAAAGCAACCATATATACGACTGACTTCTATACCTTTTTTAACTCTTATATAAAAGCCTCTATACCAATCTGACACAAGTACAATGGCAAATTTAAGAACAGACCCCTATGGTAATACTAATACAAACAAACTTTGCATTAAAAGAAAAAAGAAAAAGAAAAAAAAACTTGTCATAATAAAGAATAAGTTTAAATCGTGTTCTTCTTTAACTGAGCTCAAAAAAGTCTGCAAGCAGCTTAGGCATAAGATCAAAATTTATAAAATTATCTATGAGCTGAATATTGTTGCCATTTCTAAAGACAACCATAATGCATTCTTTAACTACACTATGAATTTTAGAAATAGCACCCAATATATCACAGAACTGATCTCAGAGTGCATCACCCCACTCTAGCCATAAGAGCATCAAGGACAAATTTAGTTTCAATGTTTCCCTGTTGTCACTTTCCTGTTGACCCACATAACACTCAGCCCCTTTCTCCCCCTGAATTTGATGCCCTCTCCAAAAGAGGTACCTTTATGTAGGAGTATTACTATGGTCATTCTCCATGCTTCAGACATGTATTCGGTGTAAATACCAAGACTGAGTAGGTTACATGGAAATCTATGAATCTGTGTCTGGTAATGGCATCTGTCTCCTAGTGGATTTCAGCAAAACCTTTAACTCACTCCCACAACTATAGGCTCCTGGCCAAAAGAGGTGTGAATATGGGTTGCCAACTATGTACACAGGTGGTGACTTGTTAGACAGCAGAGAAGAGAGAGAAATAACGAGAGCTCAAAGAGGGAATGATAACGTGGTTGGTCCTGGGTCCAGGCCTGTTTAAAGTATTCACGTCTGACCTCTGCATAGCATGGTCAGACTAACATAGTCTCTACCAGTGACACTAAGATTCTGGTAGTGGCAACAGGGGAAGAAATGAGCCTCACTAAAAAGCTATGGAGACTAGAGACCTGATCTAAAAGGTGACAGCTGCATTTCAACCCATTGAGGTATATTGTCATACCTCTCAACTGTCCAGATTTTCGCCTCATATTTTTGGCCTATTTCTCATAAAATTGTGGTTGCCTGGCAAATCACTGGCAAATTATCGAGGACTAAAGTCAGACAAAAATGGAACACATTTGAGTTTCAGACTTTATATACTTCAGAAAATTCATGCTAATGCAAAACCTGTTATTCTATCAACTTTCTAAGTTTGTAAGAGCAATATTTAAAAAGTGTTTCTATTTTGGGGCCTTTGTCTCCCCATTATTTGTGGCTTTGTCCAGATTTCTTACTTTAAGAGGTTGAGAGGTATGTCTCAAGAGTAGTGATAATCTGAGGAAAACAAACACAGTTGGTAAAGTCAAGCAGAATAATCCAGAGCAAGAAAAGGACATGGAGTTATTATTATGGACTCCTAAACCATCAGGTGAAATGGTGGCATTAAGGATAAATCAAATTCCTGGTACTGTATCTAAGGTGAGTAGAATCAGGAAATGAGAAGGTGATAATGCCATATATTACGCACTGCTTAGGCTTCTGCTGGATAACTTTGTGCAGTTTTGGAGACATTATAGGGACATGGAAATTACAGTGCTGTAAAGAACGCAGAGGAGGTTGACTAGGATGGTAAAAGAAATAGAGAGTATGATGTATAAGGAGAGCCAAAAGGGGCCTGGCCTTTTTAATTTAGAAAAAGTTTAGCAGAAGGAGTACAATAGAGGTGCATAAGACACTTGGAGGTAAATATAATGGCCTTACCATGGTGAAGGACAAGAATGTCAGGGATATCATGATTTGCCAATAAGCCTGATATGTGGAAGTATATTTTTTCACAAAGAGGGTGGTGGACGGATGGATTTTTCAGTTATGTAGTAATTTGTCTCATTAAGTTTATGTATAGTGAACCTAATTCTGCCTGATGAATATGGACTGTGTGATGTATTAAGGCTGCTTACATTTTTGTAGAGAACATTTCATACTGATGATTCTTCATTTGCAGAACCAAATTCCATGCCCTCAGTAGTGAGGCAACAAAGAGGACTCGATAAAAGCAGAAAGCAAACTTGGATGCCTAGTTTTCCATGAAGGACAATTCATACTCTGGTGGGTAAATGTTGGATTCAAAAGGTAGATGTATTTTTGTAGTGGAGTTTCAATTTTCGTAAGCAATATCAACGTCCATATCTGTGACACAGGTATCATGTGATGAAGAAAAATTAATATTCAAACTGTATAAATGTTGATTTGTAACAAACTAAACAGTAATTGTGTTACCATAGGCTGGTGTACTGGGAGTAAACAAATGAATGTAGTGCAATAACTAACTTGAGATTCTCTTACCTCTATTGAAACATAGCTAACTGATTCCCAGCTTCTTCTAAACCACAAAAAATCCAAGCTCATCCTATTCACCCTAAAACGATGCTTTTCCCAGAAATCCCTCTTCACTCTAATGTCTGCAATCAATATAAAATTGAATTAGCAACCCCAACTAAGCTACTGGGTGTAATAATCAATCACAACTTGAAATTTGACAATCATATCTTCCTCTTCTTCTTTCGGCTTTTCCCGGTTAGGGGTCGCCACAGTGGATCACCTGTCCACTCATGATTGGCAGTGGAGTTTACAGTGTTGAGTTGCCAGCCCGGTGCCCAACCTTCCACAGAAGGCACACACATGCACGCACTCACACCTACGGCCAAGTTAGAGTGTCCAATCCACCTGCAGAAATTTGACAATCATATAAAAGATATAATTAAAACAATCATCAAAAAATTGAGTCTTTACAGGATAAAACTTTTCCTAAGAGAAAAATGCTTGAAAATACATACTTTAACTTTTCTACTTTCAAGTCTCTTTTATTTAGCCCCATTCTCGTTAATCTTCAGGCAACCTAGATTACTCTCCTTGAGTAATGTTACACCAATATAGCCAGAGTTGGCGCTATCTTAACATACAAATCTCACCACTGTCTAGCATTAAAGCAGCTGTAATAGCTAGAACTGCCTCACTCCTATTTACCACACATAACCTTATTCACAAACCTGAAAAATGCCCTAGCCTACTCACCTCCTTCAAAATTACCCAGTTATCTACACAGGCATTTAATAATCCTTCTTAAACCAATCAGATATATCTTACTTAACCTTTAAACTCTAAATGCCCACACATATACCTGCTTCTGCTTATCCTTTCACATCTGTTTCATAATTTTCCGAACCACGTGCACTGTTTCACTCACAATTACTGTTCCTTGTACTGCTCCTGTTACTCACTCACTTAACTTCCTTTTCCCAAGATATTATCCTTGTATGTATTCCTTCACTTTATACTACCTCTCTGTCTCCTCCAATAAACTCAACAAAAACATAACTGAATGCCATTTCCACATTGCTTTCTCCTGCTCACCACATCAACTATACATCAAAAATAAATATAAATACAGCCAACCAAGTCCCAAACTCACACACTACTAAACAAAAAATATAAAGAGAATATAGTGGCTCCACTATGACCACACTTCTCTGGACATAGTTTTAAGTGGTAACATACATCCCAATCCAGGTCCTAACCCACCGTCTAGCCCCCATCTATACATCCTTTACCATCAATTCATTCAACACCACTCATCACCCTACAAAACAGCCACTTTAAGTGTTTACCATAAGAACATCAGATGAATGTTTAATAAAATAACAGAACTCCAAGCATGGATAGCCCAACATTCCCCAAATATTCTCATAGTTACAGAAACCTGGTTTATACAAAACGTCAAGGATGAAGAAATCCTCCCCTTAGGGTACAATACATTAAGGAAAGACAGGACACACAGAAAACAAGAGGGATTGCCACCATCTTCAAAAATACTCTCCACCTCAACCTTTCCCTTCTAGCTTATCTTCAATTCAGTAATACCAAAATCTTCTGCTAAACCATCACAAATCCTTATCTTTCACAGGCATTTATATTCCTCTTGGTAATAACTTCAGCACTACTGAAGAGTTCCTATCCTGGGCCACTTCCAACATTCCTCAGTAGAATATAATTCTAGGAGACCTCAATATAGACTTGCTTTCCATTAACTCTTAACACCATCCGTACCTCTTCCACTAATAACATCTATAACTCAAGTACACTGTTTAATGTCCTATGTGACCATCTTCCTAGCTTCACAATTAGAGCACTACAATCCACTCCCAAAAAACACCATAAATGAAATATGCAACATCTGTCCGCTCATGACTGGCAGTGGGGTTTTACAGTGTTGAGTTGCCAGCCCAGCGCCCAACCTTCCACAGAAGGCACACACTCACACCTAGGGTCAATTTAGAGTGTCCAATCCACCTACTGCATGTCTTTGGGATGTGGGAGGAAACCGGAGCACCCGGAGGAAACCCACGGGACCACAGGGAAGACATGCAGACTCCACACAGAAGGCACCCCAGCCGAGAATCGAACCGGAGAACCTCTTGCTGTGAGGCAGCAATGCTAACCGCTGCACCACCGTGGCCGGCAAAACAAATTCTCATCTTTTTACTCAGTTACCACTGGCATACCTCAGGGCTTTATGCCTATCTTTGTACTCTTCAACAACTTCATTAATGAACTAAGACTCTCTGTACCAAAGGCAAGCATCCAGTCTGGTGGACCCCAGCCATAAACAAGCTCTACAACAAAAGGAGGAAGCTACTACAAGATAGAGCAAAATCCTTGAAAGGTAAGACACCTTTGATCATTATAAGTAAAAAACTAAGAGCTCTCATAAAATCATCCAAGGCAAATTTTGAGAGAAAAATCGCCAAGGACTCTAAAGACAATCATAAGGCCTTCTTTAGCTATGTTAGAAACCTAGGAGGAAACTCCCAGATATGCTCAGAATTAGTTCAAAATGATGTGAAAATTACTGAACCTACACACATTGCTAACATACTGGCTGACAGGTTCAGTGCAAACTTCTCCCCCTCCCCAAAGGAGAGATATCTATCCCAGAGGATTGTAGCCCCCAAACATCTCCAACGCCCAGGTGAGAACTGCCCTCACTAAGGCAAAAAACACAGCATCCATGGGACCGGATGGTGTCCCCGGCTGTGTGCTTCATGAACTCAATGAGGAATTAAACCCACAGTTAGGACAGCTGTTTAATCTTAGCCTCACCTCAGGATACGCACCCAAGGAGTGGCGCATGGCGACTGTGGTCCCACTTCATAAGGGCGGTGCCTCCACAGACCCTGGAAATTACCGCCCCATTAGCTTGACAAGCCTTATCTGCAAAGCCATGGAGAGGATCATAATGGAACTCATAAATAAAGACATAGGGAACTTGCAGACTTTGGATCCAACCCAGTTTGGCTTTGTCAAAGGCAGATCCTGCCTCTTAAACGTGGTTGACTTTTTCGAGACAGTCACCAAGGCCATTGATGAGGAAAGGCAGTCCATACAGCCTACCTCGACCTGGAAAAGGCCTTCGACACAATACCCCACTCAGGTATCATCGAAAAACTCATCAGCTTGAATGTAAACCCATACATCACAAGATGGGTTGCAAACTGGCTAAGTGACAGAACCCACAGGGTCAGAGTTGCTGGAGCCATGTCAGACTCAAAGCCTGTCACAAGTGGTGTCCCACAGGGCTCAGTCCTGGGTCCACTCTTGTTCGGCATCTACTTTTCTGAAGTACAAGCAAACACAGGAGGGTTATGGCTGACAAAGTTTGCAGATGACTGCAAACTGGGCGCCATAGTCGAAAACACATCTGACACAGATATTCTCCAGAAGGGCCTCACAGAAACGGATAACTGGTGTCAGAGCCATGGCCTGAAGTTAAACGCCAAAAAATGCATAGTCATACCCTTTGGGAAAAACAAGGTTACCCCTAGCTACCATATAGGTGGCAATCCACTGAGCACAGAAAAAGTCATCAGGGATCTGGGGACCCAAGTTGACAGTAGCCTTTCGTTTGACACTCATGTTGCTAAAGTAGTTAGGAAAACCTTCTATATCGCCCACCTGATCATGAAGGGATTCACATCTAGATCAAGGGAGGTCATCGTCCCCCTGTACTCATCACTCATTAGACCTATGATTGAGTACAATGCCCGTTCGAATGTATCTGACCAGACACCTGCTGCAGCTTGAAAGGCCCCAAAAGTTCCTCACCAAAAGGATAAAGGGTCTCAAAAATATGTCTTATGCTGCCCGACTGAAAGAACTCCAGCTCTATTCAGTCTCATACCGCTTGCTCAGAGGTGACCTGTGCCTGACATATAAGGCCATGTCAAACCCAGATTTGATGAATATGCTTCACCTCAAAAAATCTAGATCCCTCAGAACCACAAGGGCGGGAGACTTAAACCTTGACACGGTTATAAACAGAACGTGCTGGAGGGACAGATTCATCACCCAGAGACTCCCTATGCTGTGGAACAAAATCCCGGTACATGTGAGGCAGAGCACCTCGCTGGCCTTGTTCAAGAGGAATCTTGACCAATGGATGGGTGATTGCAGATATACCCCAGGGATTACTTCAGTGTCACTGCTTGACAGAGGCACAGAAAAATGATAGGCATAGTTTTTATTCAAACTAAAGGGGTGGCGAAAGCCACATAACTATGGGCTAGGCTTATAAATGCCCTTGGGCAGATAGCCTAGTATGAACCTATGAACCTATGAACCTATGAACCTATGAACTCTCATTATACATAAGAGCCAACACAATAGTGCAATATTCTGATGACTCCACATTAATTTGCCACATTGGTAACTTACAAAAAATAAAAAAATCACATAGGAATCTTTCACATCTATAGAAACATGGTTAATTGCATCCCAACTACACCTCAATCCTAACAAAACTAAGCTCCTCCTTTTCACCTCCTAAAACATATCTGCCCATAAAACTTCCTTCTATGTAGCCTCTGCTAACAATAGCAAATCTGTAATGGCTACACGTAAAGTTATTAGGCATTTGCATGGATGAGAATGAACATATTCAACATATTGTGAAAAAAAAAAAAACAATGAAAGCTATGCTGTCTATAAAGGATCAAACAATACTTGACTAACCCCTCCTGAAAATTATTTCCCTTTACCCTCCTAGTCCTTCATACTCTCATCTACTCTGCTCCAGTCAATACAAACCTACAAGCAACACACCTAACCAAGCTTGGACAATGTTACCACAAAATAGCTAGATTTGCTGCCATCCATCACCACAGAACACACTACTGTCTATCTACCAAGAAAGTGAATTGGCTTGAATTACCTCATTACCAGCTACCAACCATACATAAGCTCATCTACCACCCCGATTTTTCCCATCTTTCTCTTTCTCTACACTAATCCACCAGTAATCTCTCCCCAGATCCTTATGCTTCACAGATAAATTCCTTCTCCTCACCTCAAATCTAATAACAGCAGTGACAACACATTGTTTTCTAACAATCCTGCCAAAACCTTCAATTCCACACCTCAATTTCACAAATCCTTCAAGTCCATACTAAAATCACACCTAACCAAATCCTGGCTTTGCCTGTGTTCTTTCCTGTGATAGCCCTAACAATCGCTGCCCTGCCTCATCTCCCTCATTCTCCATTGACTATTGTTCTACCTTACAAACTTCCAACTAAAACCTGTCATAAGCTTACCACTCCTTTTCTATAAGTCTTTCTCATCTCTACCGTCTTATTCTTTTCTTCTCCACGCTAACTCCTCTTTTATCAGTCACTATCTTCCCCATGAATCGTAACATTTTTGGTATAATTTTACTTGAGTTTCCTGAACTGAATATATCACTTGTTTCATTGTATTATGTGTATTGTTTAGTTTATATTCATGTCAATACATCTATGGACAATCCAGCGACAGTAGAAAAAGAGGAAGTCAGATCCACAAAAGTCAACTACAGCAAAACACTATGAAAATGAAGCAGCAAGAAGCCCAGCAATATGAAAATGTAGTACATATACATATAGCATTGCAACAGCAGAGGCACACAGGGAAACAAGAATGCAGCAAAGTACAACTTGCAATATCAAAGTAAGAATCACAGGCAAGAGGAACACTATACACCTAAAAAATTTACATGTATGGCAGAATAATACAACAACTCTTAAAAAATATCTGGAATAAATATGCAGCTAATACAGCATGCCATCAAAAGCACAGAGAGTCCTGATGTTAAACCATAGGTATATTACTGAAAGAATACCACTTACCTTTATGAGCAGATGGAGACATAACCTACGCACAGTTGGAGATCCATTTTACCAAATGGAGAACAACACCATTTTTTCCATTAACCGGTAAAGTAATATACAGCACAAAATTCAGGCACCCACACCTAAAACCCATCAAGCACACATCGCAACTTGAGAATTGTGCCAACCATCCACAGAAAATCCTTGATTCCATAATCTCCTCTTTTCCCAACTATAGATATTAAGTGCTCCTCATGTCATCTAGTGACACATCTTGTTGGCATGACAGCAACATTTGCAATTATCCTGTCACAAATGGTGTCAGTTATGTTTTGTTCCCCCTGGAGGCAATGCACATGCCTATGCCATACTTCCACAGAGTTTTGGTTCCATGGAAAACCCAAATGGCAATAATCTGCAACATTCCACAAAGCCGATGGATATGGATGTAGAACTCTAAGGGTTCTGGAAGATCATGTTCCAAATGTGCACAGACATCCTAGGATGAAGTTGTCCTCAATATGCTCAAGTAAAGAAGCAGCTATCTCTGGAACAGACGTTTCATATCCACATAGGCACATGGCACATCCTCTGGTTGCAAAAAGCCTAGTGCAACTAGACATTTCACTTGTTGTTGAAAGCTAGTATAACAACTGTACAGGGGAACCATACCATGTTGCTGCACCTTGCTCCACTCACATACACACACACACACACACACACACACACACACACACACACACACGCGCACACACACACACACACACACACACACACACACATGCGCGTGTGTGCTCACAAACTGTGTATAGTGGAGTAAACAAACTTTACATTGTATATTTGGAAAATTATCCTTTAAACTAAGAAGTGTTGCAGATTCAAAGTCTTCACAAGAACAAAATGTATCCAGTAACACTACTACACAAATTTACAAAAGGCAGTGAGCTGGTACCAAAGGATGGATCTGTTCCACACTTAAACAATAGAAAATAAGCACGTTTATCTGATGAAGTTCAGTAACACTGAACAAAAGCACTTTTTTTTTAAGTGTGGAACAGATAAATTTTTTATTGTTTTTTGGTAATAAATTGAGCGTGGAACAGATATATTGTTTGGTATCAGCTTGCTGCATTTTGAACAGATTCACAGTCTGACAAGATGAACTGTGGAGATGCCAGCAGTTACATGGCATCCAGGATTTCCAAAACCATGCCCTACATTAGAATGTAGGCTTCCAAACTATTGTTGGATTTTACTTAAAATATAACTGGCATTGGTCTTTGATTACCCCTTACCGTTCACTAGGCCATGGATGCTATATAGCTATCGCATAATTTTTCCATTTATCAGATATGTCCCATCTGTGAACTACTGTTGTACTATGCTTAGATCTTGCAGGTTTGTATTTATTGTAATGAGGAGCACCTCCACACCTGACTGGCTGTACAAATCTGCCCATCTTCCAGGACCAAGTTGTCAGCTGAAAGTCCATCAAACAGTATAGCCTTTCCTGACATACTTTAACTCATGCTCTATGGAACCTGTGGATGTTCTTTACTAAGGCTGTCCATGATAGCAGTTGCAGAGCTATTCCACCATTGTGTAGATCACAGATATCTTCCAGCACTTGACATGGATGTTGATTGCCTTACTGTGGATGTCAGACATTATAGTAAAGGTTATGGCTTCTCCTGCATCAGGTTAATGGTGGTGAGTGGTGGAGCATTGTAGAATCTTCTTTCTATCTTGTGGCATTGTTATTGCATGGCCTTTATAGTTATCTGTTGTCTTCAAATGGCACACCCAGTATGACTTTCCCTTCACCTCTTTTTCTATTACACAAGTTGCCCTCTATATGGAGCAGTTGCTTTCCCCCTCTGCCTTGTCACATAATCTTACATTCCTCCTACTACTCCTGGAACACACATAGTATCCTGCTCACCACTACTTTCCTCATCTATTTCTTGGTCTGCCATTATACGCTTATGTGTCCAAAGTGACTCCATGGCAACATCATCAAGTTACATACACATGCTACACCACATCACATTTTCCCCTTTCTGATTCGATGAGCTGATAACTTGCTGATTCAGTGGTATGGGCATTCAGATACGTTGGCTCACTGCTTAAACTCGTTGCTTCTCCTTCATGCATGTGCCATTCCCTTATTTGCTCTTTGTCCATCTGACACCTTCCCTTTAGTTCTTGTGTCATTACCTTGTTTAAATCACTGTAATGTACTACATGAATTCTTTGTTACTCTTGTATGTGTTTTTTGTGGAGCTTTTCTCCCCAGGTCTACTCTGAAAGGGGAGTTTACACCCAGTTGGACTTTCCCAATCAACAAATGCAATAAATAAATAAATAAATAAATAGATACATACATACATGCATAGATACATACATACATACATACATACATACATACATGCATACAAATGCTCACAAAACAGGCATTTTCACCCAGTAGATAAAAACTACACCTGATAACTAAATCAAACAACTGTGATAGTGAGTGCTCCTCCTACATCTCTAGAATCTTGAACTATATTCCCCTTGCCCTTAAACAAATACCTCAGGTGAAATCTTCCGGGTCTCAATTAAAACAACATTTAATGAACACATAGCTATGTTTCTGCTAGACAATAATTTCAGTCCATCCACAGAGTGTCTTCTAAGCTATGTTATACCTCTCCTTATCTAAGGACACTATATTGACATATTTTGTCTACAGCTTGTATCTCTATTATCCTTTCTCCCTAAACCACTTACTTTCCTCTCTCCGTTCCTTACCACTTCCTACTCTTCTGCTTACACCCCTCACTTTATTTTTATAATACCTCCTTTTTCCCCTTTACCATCTTCTGGCTCACTATCTTTCTTTTTCTCTCCCTTCATCTTTCATCTCCTTTAACATCACATCCCTTCTGTTATCTCCCCCTACCCAGCCACAGACAATACACTGGCACCGTACAGCCACTCAGACAAGAATTTTACTCAGCCTTATATCTTACTTGACCTCATCCAACCTTTCTCTCAGTCAACTTATCTACTAAGTATCTATTTTAACCTCTGCCACATCCAATGCATGATCTAAGCACTTCCATTGCTGACACCTGTACCTTTTTCCCTGCTGTTACCTCTCAAACTTGTTTGTTAACCTTTTTCCTCCTGCACACTGCTGTATAACTATCACATGTCCTTCTATTCCTATGTTGCAGTATTCTAGTTGTGTGATTTCCTGCCCTCAGGAACGTTGGCTCCTACACAGAAGCTTCAACTTGGCTATTGCAGTGTGCATTGGACATCACATGTAAGGCCATAAACCAGGGGCCTTAAATGTGACGTCTGCAAGCACAATCCTCAGAACTTTTCAGCCACAGACGACCTTCGCATCGTATGATCGCTTCTTCACAGACATCGCATCTTAAAGATAAGTAAACCGTTGGGTTTCTATTTTCTTATTTTGCCAATTATTATTGCTTAGGTTTGGTTGTTGCAGCCTTTAGCTGATGTCAGGTAAAAAGGGAAAGTGCCAATGCGGACACCGGATACCCAATAAGGATGCCCATGATAGGTGTGTTTTTTGCTTAGGCCGGGAACACGATCACTCCTCCTGCGCAATTTGTCAATCTTTTGTGCCGAAGACCCTTCGCAGCTGCCTGGATGCTTTAAACCTCTACCTTGAAAACCAGTGCCTTAAGCGGTTAGCCCTTAGAATGGACCCTGCATCGGAGGCCACACCCGAACTTCCATGCAAGAAGGCCAAGATTCCTAGGCCTTCCTCGCCTGCCGTTCTGCTTCCTGATGCACCAGCAACTGCCGATCTAGGGGTTGAGGCAGGCTCGGCAGATCCCTCAACTGCAACGATGTCCCTTGAGGAAGCTGTTGCTCAGCCGATGGCCGACACATCCTTGGAGCTTGACCAGACAATGACTACCGTCGATGTCGAGGGGGAACCATTTTCGGTGGTACCTCCGTCTGGGATCCAGACTTCGGATGTTTTAATCTCCAAACCCGATGCCAGGCCACTCCCTACTTCCATACCGGCCAAAAAGAAGCAGAAAACTAATTATACCTCCTCCTCTACAGAAGCCATACTAGACTGGCAGGCTTTCACCTCCTCTCTCATGTAGGCCTTTATGGCCCTCAGGTCTTCAGCCTCAGCCCCCTCCACTCTACCTCTATTGAGCCCTAGGCCTGCTTCTGCCTCTTCTCTCCCACCCATGACCTCTCAAGTCAGCGAGGAAGAGAATGATTCTTCCTTCTCTTCCTCAGAGGATTCCATTTCATATGCATTCCAGATTGCTTCCCCCCAGGAATATTACTCTCCTGATGAGGAATCTGTGGAAGGGGATTCTCCTCTTGAGGATATTACGTTTGGTGAAACCATCACCAAGATGAAGGATTACTTTAAATGGGATATGTCTCAAATGACTGACACCCAAAAAGATATTTTGAGGTTTCGCAAGTAGAATCACACACCCCCCCCCCCTTTGGTGGTTCCTCCAGTTCTAACTGCTTACTTGGATACCTTCAAATCAGCTTCTAAGGCTCCAGACTCCCAGCCTCCAGCCCCTAAGCACCCTGACTGCTTCTATAAAGTATCTAGGATGACGAAAAGCGCTTAATGCTACCTGTGGATTTTTAACTTTGCATCTGTGTATTTTACTGAATAAACTCAAGAACTGTTTTTATAAAACTACGAGCTTGGTTTTCTCTGGTCGGAGGCTTCTCTCCTTTGGTTTGCTTCTATAAAGTACCAGAGGACCAGAAATTCTTGGTTAAATGACCCTTGGTGGAGCCAGCTATGATTGCCACCACTGCAGATAAGCAATCTAGACTGCTGCCTTCTGCCTCCCTCCTACCCACAGATAAAGATAGCAAGTATATGGATAAGATGGGAAAGAAGGTATACACATCTTCCACTTTGGCTTTCAGAGCCATTAATTATCAGACCCACATAACTAAGTATGCTCTAGACTTAGTTTCTCAAGCCTCCTCCATGCTGGCATCTTTGTCTGACAGTCCCATTAAATTGACATTACCTCCAAGCTGTCCTTGGCCCAAAAGGTAGCCAGGCACTCCATCAGATGCAGCTACAATGCTGCAGAAGCATCTGCCAGATCTGCAGCATCTGCTTCTGTCCTCAGGAGGTATTCATGGCTAAGACTTCAGAACCTACCAGAGGATTTCAAGTCCAAGATCTTGGACACCCCACTGGACCACAATGTCCTTTTTGATAAACAATCTGCAGACCTCTTTAAGAATCTGCAGGAAAAAAGTAAATAACTACAGGACATTAAGCATCTTCTGGTGTCCCCCATTCCCAAGTATTATAGTAAATACCCTGCTAAAGCCACCTTTGTCGGGCATAATCCTTAGACTTCTGCCTCCTCTTCCAGATCTAGAAGAGGGATAGAAGACCCACCATGTCCAGACCTTCTGTTCCACCTCATCAACCCAGACAATCCTTTCAGGACAGAGGAAGCCCCAGTAATGTGTGACTGCCTTGCCCACCTACCCCTCTCGGCACACCTTTCCCACTGTCTTCCCCTTTGGCAATCCATCACCACAGACCAATGGGTCTTAACCATTATCCAAAAAGGGTACTTCCTATCCTGGAAAGAAAAAACACCCAGGAAAGGCATTCCATTCCCTCCCAAAAAACAGGCCCATTTCATGCCACAAGTTTTCACAGGCCTTCTAAAGCTGGGCATCATAGAACCAGACCCCTCAGGACAAGAAGGAAAGGGTTTCTATGCCCGTCTCTTCCTGGTCCCATCTTGGACCAGTCCTACCTAAATCTTCACCTTCAGGTATCCTCCTTCAAGATGCTTTCTCTACCCACCCTGCTGCCCCTAATTCCAACCAAAGCTTTCATGACCACCCTGGACCTAAAGGAGGCCTACCTACACATACCCATCAGGACTTCCCACAGAGAATTCCTGCATTTCTCTGGACCTTCCTCGCATTTCCAATTTACTGCCTTGCTCTTTGGTTTATCCCCCCCCCACCCCCCCACCCCGAGTCTTTACAAAATGCCTAGCCCCAGCAATTGCCTTCTGCATAATTCAGGGAATCCAGATTTACTCTTATCTGGATGACATCCTGATACTGACAGAGTCCAGACATACTCTCTCAAGGGACCTACACTTCGCCATGTCCCTTTTGCAGAATCTAGGTTTCACCATCAACCTTCCCAAATCCTCCCTCATCCCAGGCCAGGACAAGATTTTCCTAGGCTGCAGAATCAGAACAGAAAAAATGAAGGCCTTTCTCCCACAGGACAAGGTTCTTTCCCTGACTTCCCACTTCCAGGAAACCCTACTATCACAGAATGTGACAGCAAGGCAATTTCTCCATCTCCTGGGTTTAATGGCAGCTACCATCCCCATGCTACCACTGGCAAGAATGCACATGCACAAGCTACAGTGGTACCTCAAAAGCTTCTGGTCCCAACACCTACATCACTTAGAGCAAGCCATTCCCCTCCTTCCCTGTCTAAAGACAGAAATCAACTGGTGGATCCGGCAAGTCCAACTAAACCCAGGGCTCACTCTACAACCCCCTGCCCCAACTCAAACAATGCATACAGATGCCTCAGATTCAGGTTGGGGAGCAGCTCTGGCTTCCTACAGGATTCAAGAAAAGTGGCATACCTCTCTACAGGCCAAGTACATCAATATCAGGGAAATGACAGCAGTCTTCTTAGCTCTAAAAACCTTTATTCCCCTTCTTGTTTCAGGTGTACTCCTGATAGTGACTGACAACACCACGGTCATGTGGTACCTCGACAAATAGAAAGAAACAAAGGCCTATCAGCTATGCAGACTACCCCTGGTGATATGGGACCTAGCATCTCACCACAACTTAGTTCTGCAGGCGGCCTACATCCCCTTACAGGACAACCACCAAGCAAATCTCTTGAGCAGGACTTCCTCATCACAGCATGAATGGCTGCTGAACAGAGAGGTCTTCCTAGACATAGTCCACCGGTGGGGTGCTCCACAAATAGACCTGTTTGCCTCCCCCCAGAACAGGCAACTGCAGACCTTCTGTTCAAAAAACTACTCCCCTCTAGCATGGAGAGTGGACGCTTTCAGCATCTCTTGGGAGGGGAAATTCCTTTATGCCTTCCCCCCATTCCTAATGATTCAGAAAGTCCTCCTGAAAATAGAGAAGGACAAACGAAAAATCTTGTTAGTGACTCCCTACTGGCCAAGGCAGCACTGGTTCCCCTTACTTCACAAGCTAGCTACGGGCAATCACTTCAAGTTATCCTACAAGGTGGACCTACTGACACAAGACAAAGGAACTTTCCTACACCCACACTTACAGATGTTATCCCTGACTCTGTGGGTGATAGACTTTTCATCCTCTTCAGGCACCACTACTCAGAGGATGTGCTTTCTGTCCTAAGGGAAGCAAGGAAACCTACCACCAGAAAATCTTACCTGGTTAAGTGGGAAAGATTTACAAAATAGTGTCTGCACAAGGGAAGGGACCCTTGCTCTGCTGACGTCCCCTGGTTCTGTCTTACATGAGTCAATTGATTAAAAGTGGACTCTCTTACTGTAAAAGTACACCTTTCTGCTATATCAGCCTGCCTGCCCCTTAACCCCCCCCTCTTGCTAGCCAGGGTCAATGTAAAGCTCTTCCTTAAAGGGGTCTTACACATGAGACCACCAAAGAAACCTATCCCTCCACCTTGGGACCTTAACTACATCTTAGAGAAACTAACCCAGCATCCATTTGAACCATTTGGGTTCTCTTCCCAACAGATGTATGCATGGAAGATGGCCCTTCTGGTGGCTATAACTTCAGCCAGAAGGGTGTCAGAGTTGCAGGCCTTAATGACCTGCCCCCCCTACACCATCTTCCACAAAGACAGAGTAATCCTGACAACCAATCCCTCCTTTATGACCAAGGTGGTCAATGACTTGTCCATAAACCAATCTAGCCATCTACCCACTTTCTATCCCTCCCCCACTAATGAATGGAAGAGGATTCTGCACTCCTTGGATGTGCACAGGCAACTAAGGTTCTATCTGGACAAACCCAAAGCCATTAGGAAAACTAACTAGCTCTTTGTCTCCTTTCACCCCAGAGCCCTGGGCAAGGCAGTCTCCAAGCAAACCATTGCATGCTGGATCAGGAAAATTATTTGCCTCTGTTACTCCCACCATGGAAAGGAACCTCCAGTGGAAGTAAAGGCCCATTCCACTAGAGCTGTGGCCACCTCCAGGGCCTTCATGAAAGGTCTAGACACGGCATCCATTATAGAAGCAGCCATATGGGCCGCTATCCACACTTTCACCAAACATTACAAATATGACCTAGTTTCCAGAGCTCAGGCAGGACTTGCCAGGGCAATCCTGCAGGGATTTGTAGAACCCTCTTCAACTACTACCACCACCCTCTCATCCGAATAATTGTGTAAAATCTTACCAGAGCCATAGATGTCCTTCTCTTCCATGTTGCAGTATTCCTTCCCACCCACCAGTTCCCCCAAGTCAATTTCCTTTGCCTGGCCTACCCATACTACAATAGGACATCAGGTCACACACCTGAAAACCACTGACATTCCTCCTGCTGGGCCTTATTCTTTGCCTGCTGGCCTTCAAGTTCTGAGGATTGTGCATGCAGGCATCACATTTAAGGTCCCTGTTTATGGCCTTAAGTGTGACATCCAATGCACACTGCAACAGGCAAGCTGAAGCTTTTGTATAGGAGCCAATGTACGAGTCGCCTGAGGGCAGGAAATCCCACAACTAGAATACTGCAACATGTAAGAGAAGGACATCTATGGTTATGGTAAGATTTTGCACAGGTATTCTTTCCACCAACATGGTAAATACCTTTTTTTCAGACTTCACTTTTTAAAAGTGCGCTGTCACAAATGAGTGTCTCTTTTCTTTCCTTCCATTTTTTTGTTTTGAACTATTGTTGTACTCACATATTAGATTTTATTCATGACTTACAAAAATGTATCTATTGATATATACTGTTGTCTTTTGTAAAACTCTGTTTATATTTTCATATGTGTTCTATTTGCATTGATTTGGCTAAATTGCTTAAAGTCTCCTTTTTGTACAAGTATAATACTTGGATGTTTTTCTCCCTGGGCCTAAGTTGCAAAGTTGCAACTTGTGCCCAGACCAACAATTTTGGAAAACAAATACGATTAAATGCAAGCATACAGACATAAATACATAAATAAATAAAAATGCCCCCTTCCGTTCAGGTATAGTGTCCACAGAGCTGGATATATTTTGTGTAGCACACAGGGGCAGACTTCCTCACATTGAATGACTAGGGGCTGTGTCCCACAGAATTTTTTTTTTTTTTTATTTGCATTTGTTTTCTGGTTTTAAACTTCTGTTTCAGTGGCTGTTCTGTTAATGAGATTTCACACAGTTTGATTCTGTGAATGTAAAACTGATGCCAAGGCATGCAATCATTTCTGTAGACTGACTATGTATATAATTCAGCAGAGGGATAGACAATACAGATTACAGTTATGCAGCCTGACCTTGCTTTCTGACTTCAGCAGAGTGCCCTGTTTCCAATTTCTTAACAGAGTGTGCTTTATTTTAAATCATTGACAGTCCCTAACTTTTACTTTCAGAGCGTATAGGCTACTGACAGATTTATTTTTCTTCTAGTGTGTATGCACGTGTGTGTGTGTGTGTGTGTGTGTGTGTGTGTGTGTGCGCGCGCGCGCGCGCGCGTGCATGTGTGTGCAGGGGATTAGTAAGAAATTACATATTTGTAGTAAATACTGCCATGGTGCTACCACCCTGCATGTATAAATTATTTAACTGAGTGCATTTGCACCTAATTCCAGCCCTTTCTGTTAACCTAAAGGAAAACTCTGCCCTCCCATGTAGATAATCTTATTCTATAGTTATTTAGATGTTGTTTGGTGCTCAGAAACACTTTTGAACCATTTATTTTGTATTTCCAGTTATCTGCCACAGACTTTCCACAATTTCTCCAATGCAAATCTCACATTGTTTTAGAAAGGAATTTGTCTCAGCCCATATGACCTAGGCTGCACAGCACAGATTCTGTAAACTTTTACTGCTAGCCTCCTTTCACAGTTTTATATCCCGAGACACTGTCTTGTTGAAATCACTAAAGTGCAAACGAAGACAGACAAAACACAGGAAACTTCCAAGATTCACAAAATATGCCAAACAACCGTTAAAACAATCAGTTTATTAAAAACTAATAAGCTGAAGCGCTTTTCGTTCAGAGAATACACAAACTTCATCAGATAACGTTGAATCAAGTGATTCTGTTTAAATAGTATCCATACTTAATCAGCTGGTACATCGGTGGAAAGCATTAAAGGGATATACTCCATATATTAAATTCATGTTATAAATTTCACAATAATTACTAATTTCATTACAAACACTGAAACTATATTAGCCATACCAATACTAGAAAGCAATTTAAAACAGTTTGACACAAACAGCAGCAACCAAAAAATTCTAAAAAGTTTTTAACACAACTATTTAAGTTTATATTCAGTTATATTAATACCTTTATATATATTTTATATATATATATATATATATATATATATATTTTTTTTTTTTTTTGAAAAGATATTTTTTTGAAAAAATATATTTTTTTGAAAAACAGCAGCTAAATCCCATTTGCTCGTATTTTAAAGGGATCATACAAATAAAAATACATAATCAAGGATTACCTTAGCAGTAGTGTACCTCCTTCCTTCTCTATTATATGCTACCTTTACGCTTACAAATATCAACACTACATATAAAACTAAACTAGCCTCCTGCTAGTACAAAATAGCTAAATGTACAACCAACCAACCTTATAAAACACATTAAAACAAATAAACTGGCTGGAACTCCCAAAGCAGTCGACAGGATCATACCTAGTCATTGTCCACAACTTACTGTACTCTCCAGACAACTGCCCGGCATTATAAAATATTCTACTATACTATTCATCCGCTAGAGACCTTCACTCTAGCAATAATCATTTTCAAATATTGATTTTGAGACATTTACTGATTAGATAATTGTTAACTGCAAACTAAGTGGTACCTCAGTGAGCATTTCTCTGTGTTTCTATTTTCCAGACTTCTTCAACTTGAGGATCATGATGGCTACTTTGACGAAGTTGAGACATGTCCGTGTACCCAACTAGACCAATAAGGAGATGACCCAGATGTTGACTGTGTATGCCAGATTGGAGCAGAGGATGAGAGTCAGACCCAGGAAGTTCACCATGATAGACGTATGGAATGAGACTGCAAAGGACCACTAAAGGAAGACTGGTATCTACCACACTGGAGTGCAGGTTTGTCACCACTGTGATGACCTGCATTGGAGTGACTGAGAGGATCTATGATGGAGGGTTGCTGAGGTGCTGAGGCAGCATGTAGATCACTACAGTAAGTGTCGATATTCTATGCATACCTGAGCATTCCTATGGGTTTTACAGATATTTCTCTGTCCCATATATATCAGATAGATGTTTTGATAGCCATTCAGTAGCTACTGTGACAATTAGCTCATGGGGATAATTAAATTGACATGGTAAATGCTGTCCTATTAACTGTGGGTTTGATTCCCATGTTGTTAATTTATTTAATAATGTGCATGCTATCTATAATTATGAACTTTGTAGATGCACATATGTTTTACAACATCTAACAACATAATTTCACATAGGCACTGTTGTTGTGCATCACAGATGCCTATAGCACCTAGGCCATGGATGACTGCATACTCTGTAGTCTTCCATTATACTACCACACCATTACACGTCAGAATAAAAACACATACATAATGTCATTAATTCATTCATTCCTCACAGATACATTTAGTTAAGTTAAAAATGAATGCCTGTCTGACTGCTTACACATACATTTATAGTTATGTGTTGTTAGCTGTCATTCCTTTACAATAAAATGTCCAATACATTTTTGCCATTTCTGTATTTATCCATTCTCTGCAGGACTTCTTATAAACATCTGCAGTAACTGTTTTCTAAAATGAAACCTCTGCTGACTGTTAGCTTGACCTGTAAGGCAACTGGCTACAATCTCAAAATCATGAAATGCTGTGGGTTCCAATCCACATAGGGGAAACATTTATTTGTAACTGTTATCTTGGTTTAATTCACCCAAAGCATTTCTTTGGGGAAACATATTCCAAAACTTGATATTAATGTTTTTTTTGTGTATGTTTATGAATAACTCAGTCATCAAAGTCCTACAAATATGCCCATAATCAGTAATTCTCTGAGCTGTCTAACAACAGAGTTTGTAGAGCAGTACCTGTTTGGAAATAATATATGCTGCCTATTACTCGGCTTGTTAGGAAACAGGCCAGTATATTTACCCACTGGCATGCAGTGTGCTCAAATCCAGAGAGGAGACACATATCTAAAACTGTGACCTTGCTTTAATCTACCTATAATATTTATTTACAGAAGTATATTCCACTTATTGATGATAATGTATATTTAGAGCATGGTTGCGAGGAACTCAGTTATTTGTTGAATTACTATGAACATATCTATAATCCATAATGTTGCATTAACATCAACTATTTAACAGCAGGGTCAGTAAAGCTTGCTAAAGACTGTTATATGTCTGAGCAATTCTTAGGTTAATATTGTATACTTTGTGAAAGTGATGTCAAGGTCTGTTTCATCATGAAATATTACATTCAATTCATTAACAACATCACACTCATTCTTTGAGGGAGTGGAATGACCAGACTAACAGCTGAAATGCAGAACAGGGAAGATTTATGCATTTTCTTAGTGATTTCCACTTTGGCAAGGAATGTCATGATTCTCACACATACGTCACTGTGTCCCGTATGTACAGCAACTTGTTTGGTTCTGTTCACAGAAGCTCTGTGCTACATGACACGGTCACACTGTCTGAGGAATGGATGCTCTCCATTACTGTTAATGTTTTAAACACAGTGCCAACATGAAGGACATTTTCAGACTATTTAGCTACATGACCAGCACATGTTCATTCTTTGAAATCTTAAGGCAGACCATCCCTCATTCAGATGATGTCATAAAATGAAGTATTTTTACTGCATTCAAAACATGCTGATTTAATCAAAATGTGTTAACCAGGCAGATAGCTCTCAGGATAAATCCCATGTCCTCCCATCTGTGTTTAAAGATATTAATACTTGTATGTAGCACTATCAAATATCTAGAAACTGTGCTGAAAAATGTACATCACTATTATTTGGTGACTTCATCATTCATGGGTTCTCGTCTCTGTTTTTGGATGAGGAGGTTCACAGCAGGAACCGAACCATGTGCATTGAATGGATGCACAGGCTTGAGGAGCAGCAGAGGGAGAGAGGTATGTCCATTACTTTTATTTTTCCTGTTTTATGAAATGAAATGCATCTTACACTGTTTACAGGACTTTATCTTTCACAATAATATGTATATTGATTAGAATGCATAAATACAGTGGTGGCTGGTGACTTCAAATTAAAGGGGGGGGGGCTGCAGGAGATGTCTGAATGGGTGGGGCCAATGGGAAGGGGTGCAAGCCAACTAGAAAGGGGAGGAGCTATGCTCAAAACCATAACAACTGGAACTTTAATTAAATATGCTGCCTGGGTGCCAAACCGTTATTCTGAAAGTCCAGTCAAGACAAAATGAAGTGCAGAAGAAAAAAAATCTTTCAATGCATTGGCTGCATGACAGCTTACTTAATATCTAGATGGAAACAAAAAGGTTGTGAGGCATGAAAAAATAAATTACTTTTTTAAATACATTAATGGAATGCCAGTCAAAATCAAGTACAAGAAAAACAAGCAGCACTCAACTCAAACCACTTCTCCTTGCACTGCAGTTCTAATTATAATTTATATTCAGCTTTATAAAAGTACCAAGTACCCGCGGTAGTGGTGCTGCAGTAGCGTTGTCGCCTCACAGCAAGACATTGTTCCATTCGATTCTCTGCTAGAGCGTCTTCTGTGTGGAGGCATGCGTGAATGGGCATACCTTCATTGAAGGCTGTGTATCAGGGCTGGTAACTCGGCACGTAAAAATCCACTACCAAACATTAGCGGACCGGAGTTCCGCTATGGCGACCCCTAACCGGGATAAGCCGAAAGAGACAACAACAACAACAACATGCTGAAAGTAGCAATCTCTGTAATACCCCCACTTGTAAAAATGTTTCTTATCCAAAAAAGACCTGCTGCCTGACACAACTATCTACTTGTTTCATGTGGAAAACATGATCAAAGTAAAAAATGTACAGCAAACAAGAAACAAGCTCAAGATAAATTGCTTAAAGGATCGCTGGACAGGTTATGGACCACAGATGATAGATTGGCATTCTGTTTAGTTTACAGGTAAAATCTGCAAAGCTGACTGCAAGTCTCCAACAAATGTAATGAGCTTCTTAAAATAATGTAATCCTGTCCTTTATTACAAATACTGTCATATGCATTTCAATACCCAAGACTTATACATTATCTAGTTATGTAATTATTTTCTGCATGGCAACAACAGAAAGGCTTTCAGTGTTGGCAATTCTTTAACAGTATGCTTATTCATAGGTTCATAGGTTCATAGGTAGGTACTAGGCTATCGGCCCAAGGGCCTAGTAAGCCTAGCCAACAAGGTTCCCTGGCTTATGCCACCCAAGAAAGTTAATTTCCTGTGCCCCTGTCGAGCAGAGCCACAGAAGTGATCCCCGGGATGTATTTCCTATTTCTCATCCACTCATCAACATTTTTCTTGAAGAGTGCTAATGAGGAACTTTGCTTGACATAGATGGGTAGCTTGTTCCAGAGTATAGGAAGTCTCTGGGACAGGACTCTATCCCTCTAGCATGTCCTGTTTATTGTGGTGACAAGGTTTAGGTCCCTAGAGTGTGTAGCTTGGAGGGATTGGGATTTCTTTAGGTGTAGCATGTCCAACAGCTCTGGGCTTAACATAACTTCATATGTTAGGCAGAGATCTCTTCAGAGTAGACGATATGCTACAGAGTAAAGCTGGAGTTTTTTTGAGATGGTCAGTGTAGGGCATCTGTTTGAGGCCAGTAATCCTCTTTATGAGGTACTTCTGTGGCCTTTCTAGCTGCTGCAGATGTCTTGTGAGGTACATTCCAAAAGGGGCATTGTACTCTATAATGGGTCTAATGAGTGCTAAGTAGAGGGGAACAATGACCTCTTTTTTCCTGAATGAGAACCCTTTTGTGATGAGGTGTGCCACACAGAAGGATTTCCTGACTACTGTGGTGATGTGATTATCAAAGAAGAGACTACTGTCCACCTGGGTCCCAATGTCTCTTATAACACATTCGGTGTTAAGTAGACTGCCATCTATGTGGCAGTTCATGGCTACAGAGTTTTTACCAAAGGGGATGACAATGCACTTTTTGGTATTGAGCTTGAGGCCATGCCTCTGACACCAGGCATCTGTCTCAGTGAGGCCATTCTGTAGGATGTACATCATTTGGGGACTTGACTATGGATCCTAGTTTGCAATCATCTGTGAACTTCGTTAGCCAGAGGCCTTCTGTGTTAGCCTGTACTTCAGAGAAGTAGATACTAAACAGGAGAGGTCCCAGGACTGAACCCTGTGGTACTCCTCTTGTCACTGGTTTGAAGTCAGATTTGGAGTCTGCAACTTTTACAGTGTGGGTTCTGTCAGTGAGCCAGTTGGCAACCTACCTTGTGACATAGGGATTTAGACCTGGTTTAGTGAGTTTAGCTATAATTCAAGAATGGGGGCTGGTGTCGAAAGCCTTGACGAGGTCAAGAACGGCTGTGTGAACCACCTTATCCTTGTCTATGGCTTTGGTGACTGCCTCAAAGAAGTCGATCAGGTTCAGAAGGCATGATCTGCCTTTCATAAACCTGAACTGGGTGGGGTCCAGAGTTTAGAGGTTACCAATGTCTTTGTTTATGAGATCCATGATGATAAGTTCCATGGCCTTGCAAACCAGGCTAGTCAGGCTAATAGGGCGATAGTTCCTAGGATCAGTGGTGGCTCTCCCTTTGTGGAGTGGAATAACTGTTGCTGTGCACTATTCAGTGGGCACAAAGCCTGACATGAGACTGTGATTGAACATGGTGCTTAGGTGGGGAACCAGTTCGTTCTGAAGTTTATGTAAAACACTGCCTGGGATGTTGTTTGGTCCCATGGATGCTGTGCTTTTAGAGAGTGCAGCTTTTACCTGCATAGATGTGATTACAGGGACTCTGCATTCTTCCTGTATAGATATGGGCCCTTTAGGGGGTGAGAGGGGGAGGGGGTAAAGTTAGCACTGAACCTATCTGCCAGGATATTGGCAATATCAGTTAGTTCTGTAATTTTCGTGCTATTGTGCCGTAACTCAGAGCAGATCTGTGTGTTGCCATTGAGATTCTTGACATAGCTGTAGAATGCTTTGTGGTTGCCCTTAGAATCAGTGGCAATTTGTTTTCGTAGCTAGCTTTGAAGGATCTTATAAGGGATCTTAAAGCTTACTTGCATCTTACAATCTCAGACTTCCTTACCTGATGGTCATTAAAGCATTGCTACTTAAACACAGAGCAACAGGCACTTTCTGAATAATAATAAGCATAAATCAACAGTATAAAAATATGACAGAAAACCAGAACATTCTGCAAAATCAAGGACAGATGAAAAGCCACTGTAGTACTTATGTCTATCTTGGATGGGTGTATACTCTGCACTCTTACACTGCATAACTGCTCCTTGCCTTGCTTGGACACATCCAGAGTCACTACATGAGGGAGTGGGGTGCAACAAGTATGTCACAATTTGAAATGTCTCTGCCTGACTGTGATGGCCCTGACACATTTGTCATACCTCTCAACCTCAGAGCAAGAAATCTGGACAAAGCCATACATAGAAGTGGGACAAAGGCCCAAAAATGAGTACAATTTTTAAATATTGCTCTTATAAACTTAGAAAGATAATAGAATAGTAGGTCCTGCATTAGTATGAATTTTCTGAAGAGTATGAAATCTGAAACTGAAATGTCTGTCATTATTTTCTAACTTCAATCTTTAATGATTTGCCACTAATTTGCCAGAAAACCACACTTTTATGAGAAATGGACCAAAAATGTGATGCAAAAATATAAAATAGCCACACAATACAGCTGGGAACCTGTCAAAAAGGGACACTTTTTTAATATTAGTACTGTTAACTTGAGCAACTGACAAAATAAACAAATCTACATGCATTTCTGAAATAAAAGTAATCTGTAACTGATTATTGTTGTTGTTGTTGTGTCTTTCGGCTTATCCCGGTTAACTGATTATTACAGTTATTTATTAATTGCAAACCCTCCATGTTTTCTTTCAAAATTGCCATTTTGCGGAGGGATTATTAGAGGGAGAGCAACATTCTGAGCCAAAATCGGGGACATTCGAGAGGTCTGGATATGCCTAATTCTATAAAGCAATTTATTTGTGTGTACCTCTCAACCTGTTAATGCAGGAAATCTGGAAGGCCAAATATATTGGGGGAACATACAAACAGTACTAAAAATTGCTCTTGTATAAACTTAGTTGATAGAGTAACAGGTCTTGCTTTAGAATGCATTTTTCTGAAGGTTATGAAGTCTGAAACTCAATGTCTGCCAGTCATTATTTAGTGACTTAATTCCTAAATGATTTGCCAGAAAACCACAAATTTTTGGAACGCACAGTTCTGGTTTCCTGGCTCTTGTTCCTTCCTGTCCTAGTTTATTCTTATTGCAGACCTTGCAGTCTAATCCCCTTCCAGTCTATGCAGTTAGCACTGCATAGACTTCTGGGGCATCTGCAGGCTGCTGCCTTCTTTCTGAATCCGGACTGGTAAGACAGCAGGCCGGATTCAACTTTCTAAGGTTCAGGAGTTTACCATTGTGGTTCACAGCTGGGGGGGCTGCAGTCCTGCAGTCCGATATTATGAGCCACCACTGCATAAATACCCATCATGCATTAATAAGTGAAGTGAAATCATCACACAATAGCTGTGCATACAACTGTGATTGTTACTAAAAATATTGAACTTTCATGTAGCAGTGAGCCATTGTTTCAGCACATAGTTTTGAACTGTAAACCACAACATAAATAACAGTTGGAGTGATGTATCTGTCACACATACAGTAAGCTGGATATTTGATATGTAGTTGCAAGTGCTGTTATTGTTCCTTTTGATGCATAGGTTTACACTCTCGTATGTATAGCTCTCAACCAATCAGGAACAAAGTTGAACAGAATTCGGGACTGTTTTGAAATATTAGTATTACTAATCTGGGACATTGATAGAATAAGAGACTGTGAGTTCATATACAGTTTTTGAAATAAGAGAAGTTTATGACTCTAATTGTTGTGATTATTTAAGTACAATTTACCACCCTTTGTCCAAAAGTCACCAGTTTTAGGAGGTATTAAGAGGGACATAGCTAAAATTTGAGTCAAAATCAGGGACATCCCTGAAAATCAGAGACAGTTGAGAGGTATTCTCTATGTATAATTTTGTTTTCCACTGAATGGCCTGTTGTGCAGTGCATACCCTGCCTCTTCATATAGTGAATGGGTGTTTAGGTGTTTGTACTGTCATTTGTAGACTGTGTGGTATAATCTTCGTCAAACATTGGTATTGCATTTGCCTCTAACATCTTTGGTGTTTTTGTAGAAATGTAGTTCTAGCCCAGGTTTACTGACACTTGTGCAGATAGACATTTGATTGCAGTAGCTCATATTAAGCACACCCTGCAGGTCAACACTGGTATTGCATCTGCCTCCAGCACCTTGGGTATTTTTGTAGAAACACATAGCCCAGGTTTACTGGGTTCCCCTTTATAATCTCAAAATACTTTGTTGTGTCTTTTGGCTTTTCCCGGTTAGGGGTCGCCACAGTGGAATTCCGGTCCGCTAATGATTGGCAGTAGATTTTTATGTGCCGAGTTGCCGGCTCTGACGCACAACATTCAACGAAGGTACGCCCATTCACACATGTCTCCACACAGAAGATGCTCTAGCTGAGAATCGAACAGGACGTCTTACTGTGAGGCGACAACACTACCCCGGCACCACCACCAATTTCAGTATCTTGAAACTATAAAGGTGAACACTCAAAATCCCGAAACCCCAAAACTGTGAAACACAAAATTTTAACACACCATACACCACACAACACATACACCATCCTACCCACACCACAACAAATCAAACAACAAAACATACACAAACACAATAACACAAATCAACACACCTACACTACATATAAGCAGGGGGGCAAGCCCCCTAGCACCCCCACCCCCCCTACTTATATGTACTAACCCTGAGATCACACAAACAGAAAAAGATAGCAAACTCACACCCAGACATTCTACAATCCCTCACACACACACACACACACACACACACACACACAAACACCAACACATCCAACACTTCCACACTCATACTTTCACCTGGCTACCCTAACCCACATGTACAACTTACAAACACACTCACATACATTCAAACTCCCACCCAAAATCCTTACAAAACACTCACTTACCTTAAATCACACCTAAATCCTCACACTACACCGGATACCATCCACACAAATCACTGCACGCAACATAGAGTAAAGCCATAACTGTGAATTCAAGATATTTGAATTTGTGATATGCGCTTTCGCTATTTTAAGAATTTGCCTTTATGGTCTCAAGATACTGAAATTCGAGATTTCAGTATTTCGAGTTTATAAAGGGGAACCGGTTTACTGACACTTGTGCAGAGACATTTGATTACAGCAGTTCATATTCAGCACATCCTGCTGATCAACATTGCACAACAGAATATGATTATGATAACTATTTACACAGGGACTGACGCATGTCACCTGTGCACCTACCTCCAATGCAATGGGTGTTGTAGAAACACAGTTTTGCCTAGGTTTACTGACAGTTGTGCAGATAGATATTTGATTACAGCAGTTCATTATCAGCAAACATATTCACAATGTTTTGATTTTTCAGGGTACTGAGTGCTAACACATTTTTGTAGAAAATGCATATAGTTGTATACATACAGTACTGTTAGTACCAGATATATTAGATTCTTATATGCCACCGGCTGTGGTGATTGAACATATACCACTGTGTTCACTGTTGTAGTAATTATATTGATGTGTGTTCAGCAAATTATCATGCTGCCTGTTTCAGGTGTTTGTCATATGGCTTGCCTGTTGTCCACAATATTGTCATATCACTTTCTCCTCATTTTAACAATGACACTTTGTGGCAGTTCTTGCAAATCATTGAATGCAGACAGTACAATCTCTTGATTTGAGCATTTATGCATTCTTACAAAGCTAATGACCTGGGTGGGTGTGTCCAATCCTATAGAATTGTTATACAAAGAATACTGACATCCTGTTTATGAATAGGACATATAGGGCCATGCATTTATGGGGTAACTCTGTCCATAATGGACATGTGTCAGTCCCTGTGTAAATAGGCATCATAATCATATTCTGTTGTGCTATGATATTCATGGGACTGTTCTGCATGATACACAATTTGCTGTTCTTTTCTGTTGTGTTTTGCAATTAATCTTGATGAGCATGGGACCCCTAGACATTCTCTGATTAGTAGATTAGAAGATGACAATGAGTGCATACCAGGCCACTGCCAGAGTCTTCTGAGCATGATGGCGATGATGATGACAGTGAGGATGACCTTGGACCTGACCTTGCTCGAACTATCATGTCTGCAACCTGGAGGAGGAAATGATACAACCAGAACTGAGATGATTATTGGAAGGATATCCAGGAGGTTGTGACCGATGTGTTCCAAACAGAGATGAGGGACATGATGGGGTCCATCTTTGAGGATATGGGATGGGCTATGAAGGATTCTTTCAATGTGATAGCTTGTGAGGTCATTCAAGAGTCTGAGGTCCATCAGCCTGGTCCCTCTGGTCCATAAGTATTGTCCATGTGCTCTACTTGTGTTATGCTGCCAACATGATGATTGCCATTTCATGGATTGGACTGTATATGCACTCTTGTGCATGCATGCTATGTATCTGTCATGCTTATGTGCTATTGTTATACAACATTTACTTCTGTTTCAATGTGTGCATGACACAGTTTACCACATAAGACTTTCCTACCACATTCAACTGTCCATGCATTGTGGCAGTTAACCTGTAGATAGCGCTTCAAGAGGTAGCCTGTAAATGTGTGTTACCAGGGAGACTGACAAGCAACATATTTTGTCTATACTCCATCACTAACAAAGTGCTAAGTCTTGGAATTGTGTTTTGCCATATCAGGTATGTGCCACACACAGACATGTCATTCCACATGCATTTTGGATGACAGTTGTCATGATGTCTCACTGGCATGATATGGTGTTCTGTGTCATGGGCTGACAATTCTGACACCATGTGGGATCATATACAGGTATATCCTGTCTATGTGCAGTCCTCTTTTTCTGACTGCATCAAAAAGTAGTGTAGCAATAATCTATACCCAGTGTTACAGATAAATTATGTAACAGTACATTATGCCATGTTTGGTGTATGTAGCATTTTCACGTCCATCACGCATTGACATAGGTTTACACCTCCCAAAATAGTTGTTCACATTAACTGAATGTACGTCTGTGTGTTCACATAGTCAGGTACATACTGACACAATAATGTACCTTTGGCATGTGAACATTCACTGAATTATTGCTGATGTGCTGTAATGCTTACAGGAGTGTTTTCTGCTCTGTAATGAGCATGGTGGTTGACCTACACCTGCATTTCTTTATTCAACATTTGTGTGGCAGTATATGTGTATGTGCTTGTAATTTTTAGCTTGCTTACCTATGCAAGTTGATGTGACATGATGGTATATTACTGTGTATGTGTGTTCCATACATGTCCAGTTCTGTGGACATCAGGAATCAATCTGGCCATTTGAAATGTGGTTTCCATTTGGTTAAATGTATCTCTATTTGGCTTCTACAGCACCTTGTGTGCTGTACGCATGCATTTGCATTTTATCAACTTACCTTGCTCTGCTTTACCCTGAGATGGACTCAGGTTGTCCGCCTCCCTCCCACCTTCATATTTCGACTATTATTTTTTGCAGATATGTTTGCCTTTGTTGCAGCTACTGACCATTGCCATGTATTAATTTGACACAGTGAACATGTGCCAGTTTTATGGCCATTTTACAATGCGGGACATGTGCACACCATTTTCTGGCTAATGCTTGCAATACATCCTTGGTCTCATTATATTCATGGTTTACCCAGTGTATTTTTTCACACCCATGTGCACAACCTGCTACATTTACTATGCTGTAGTATTACACTTTTGGATATATTATTACATGTCATTGGTGTGTGTATGTGTAGCGACCTTGCTTTCATGTACATTCTGTTTATGCCACTGACAGACTTACATACACATCTTCACCTGCATGCTGCCTTTGACAAATTAGTTTGTGTTCTGTCCACCTACCTTTGTATGTAGCAGCCTTTGTTGCTCTTCTACAGTACTTCTGTTTGTCACTGTGCTTGGTTGTTTGCTTTTTACATCCATAGTTAAAGGTTTGGTTCTGTCCTTTGCTGGAGTTATCTAGCATTGTTAGGCCTGTATTAGTTCATCTGTGATGTTGCTTGGTTTACACCTGCACTACTAAAAGACTAATTGAATATTTGTTTATTTATCCAATAGGTAATGTAATCCTAATTTATTACCCTAGAAAACATATTTACCATTGGTCATACACATCCAGATATGACTGCCACACAGTTTGTAACATGTTGTAACTTGATAGTGCATAGGTAGATATGTTTTTCGCATTTCACCATAGCTGGTATACATCACCATTCTATTTGTCAACTTTTCATTGCCTGGGTTATCCAGTGTGCCATCTGTGTAACTTACCTGTCATTTCTGTTTTTTTCCCAGCCTTTGTCTGTTTTGAGTTCATAGGTTCATAGGTTCATAGGTTCATAGGTTCATACTAGGCTATCTGCCCGAGGGCATTTACAAGCCTAGCCCATCGTTTTGTGGCTTACGCCACCCCTTTAGTATGGGGAACTATACCCATTATTTTGCTGTGCCTCTGTCGAGCAGTGATACTGAGGTAATCCCTGGGGTATATCTGCGATCTCCCATCCATTGGTCAAGATTTCTCTTGAACAAGGCCAGCGAGGTGCTCTGCCTCACATATACCGGGATTTTGTTCCACAGCATAGGGAGTCTTTGGGTGATGAATCTATCCCTCCAGCACGTCCTATTAATAGCCGTGTCGAGGTTTAAGTCTCCGCCCTTGTGGCTCTGATGGATCTAGATTTTTGAGGTGAAGCATATTCATCAAATCTGGGTTTGACATGGCCTTGTATGTTAGGCAAAGGTCACCTCTGAGCAGCGATGCGACTGAATAGAGCTGGAGTTCTTTCAGTCGGGCAGCATAGGACAGATTTTTGAGACCCTTTATCCTTTTGGTGAGGAACTTTGTGGCCTCTCCAGCTGCTGCAAGTGTCGGGTCAGATACATTCCGAATGGGGCATTGTACTCAATCATTGGTCTGATGAGTGATGAGTAAAGGGAGACTATGACCTCCCTTGATCTAGATGAGAATCCCTTCATGATGAGGTGGGCAATGTAGAAGGTCTTCCTAACTACTTTAGCTACATGGGTGTCGAATGACAGACTACTATCAACCTGGGTCCCCAGGTCCCTGATAACATCTTCTGTGCTCAGTGGATTGCCACCTATTTGGTAGCTAGGGGTAACCTTGTTTTTCCCGAAGGGTATGACTATGCATTTTTTGGCATTCAACTTTAGGCCGTGGCTCTGGCACCAGTTATCCGTTTCTGTGAGACCCTTCTGAAGGATATCTGTGTCAGATGTATTTTCTACTATGGCGCCCAGTTTGCAGTCATCTGCAAACTTTGTCAGCCATAACCCTCCTGTGTTTGCTTGTACTTCAGAAAAGTAGATGCCAAACAAGAGTGGGCCCAGGACTGAGCCCTGTGGGACACCACTTGTGACAGGCTTTGAGTCTGACATGGCGCCAGCAACTCTGACCCTGTGGGTTCTGTCACTCAGCCAGTTTGCAACCCATCTTGTAATGTATGGGTTAACATTTAAGCTGATGAGTTTTTCAATGATACCCGAGTGGGGTATTGTATCAAAGGCCTTAGCCAGATCGAGGTAGGCTGTATGGACTGCCTTCTCCTCATCAATGGCTTTGGTGACTGTTTCAAAAAGTCAACCAAGTTTAAAAGGCATGATCTGCCTTTGACAAAGCCAAACTGGGTTGGATCCAAAGTCTGCAAATTCCCTATGTCTTTATTTATGAGGTCCATTATGATCCTCTCCATGGCTTTGCAGATAAGGCTTGTCAAGCTAATGGGCCGGTAATTTCCAGGGTCGGTGGAGGCACCGCCTTTGTGAAGTGGGACCACAGTTGCAGTGCGCCACTCCTGGAGTGCGTATCCAGAGGTAAGACTTTGATTAAACAGCTGTCCTAGCTGTGGGTTTAATTCCTCATTGAGTTCGTGGAGCACACAGCCGGGGACACCATCAGGTCCCATGGATGCTGTGTTTTTTGCTTTGGAGAGAGCAGTTCTCACTTGGGCATTGGAGATGTTTGGGGGGCTGCAATCGTTTGGTATAGATATCTCTCCTTGTGGGGGGGAGGGGGGGGAGAAGTTTGCACTGAACCTGTCAGCCAGTATGTTGGCAATGTCTGTAGGATCAGTAATCTTGTGCTATTTGTTCTATGAGCATTTCCCTATGTTTACCTTTTATTCTATTATTAAAAAAAAAAAAAAAATGGGGCCTATTCCCACCACAAAAAAAAAAAAAAAAAAAAAAAAACTTAACCATGCCCCTCTGACTTTCCCTCAGATTTTCCTATTCCAACATCCCTCTTGTGTGTCCTTTTTCTTCACCAATATCCCACATCTTCTTTTCTATCGCTCACTTTCCTTTAGTGTGTAAATTACTTGTGTTCCCCATATAAGTCCCAAACCCATTGTTAGGAAATGTTACCTGTGGTGATGTGGCTGTAATTACCCTTTGCCTTACCTTTTTTATTAGAATATTTATGGATTCAGTCAGAATCTATAAGTCCAAGCTGACATATTTTATTAATACACGCGTTACAGAAACATCTGAAGTTGTCTCTGAGCTTACTGGAATGACTGTTGTCAATAAATTTATATATATATATATATATATATATATATATATATATATATATATATACACACACACACACACACACACACACACACATATATATATATATATATATATATATATATGTATATACTACACACAGCTTTGAAGCGCATATTTTATGTTAGTGGATGAAGTACAGAAATATCCGTAGTTGTCTGTGACGTTTCTGGGTCTATTCCTTAAAATATGTGTTACCAATGCCATGCGGCTTACATTGGGATAGTTAGTTTTTCCATAGTTGTCTTTAACGTTACTGGACAGATTTTGTTATATATGTGTCTATATAACTATTAGGATGCTTGAATTATCATCTTTCTGTAACTTTGTTACTGTACACCGTGATTGGACAACCATTTCTCATTACTTATGGATTACTTATGGATTTGTTTATTTCACTGCTGATATGATAATACTTCATTGTGCATTGAGCTATTCTACGTTTGTTATAGACCATTTACATATTATAAAGTTATTCACGTTTCACACTGATATTGGTGCTTCTTTTATATGTAAAAAAAGAAATTCTGTGGTTGCATCAAAAGTAATGATTATATGCAAACAATAACACTGTTTGTAATTATTGTATGTGAACTTTTGAAAGTCTGATGTGTTCGATATTTCTCATGAAAGTATCCAAATAATCTTTACTACTATTCCCTACAAAAATTAATGCAATATACATAATATACAACATTCCTGAGCAACACATTCTTTCATAAATTCCCAGTTTGATAAAAACAGAGAAGCACATCCCCATTGTTACACCTGACACATGTTTACAGCTAAAGTTTTCCGAAATAAAAAAAACTTTAAAACCAAGTCTGTCAAGGTATATATGCTATTAATTTCACCATTTGAAGTAGAAGACATACATGAGTATTAACTTTAATATTCTAAACTAATTTAATGAGGACAGTCATATAAGGAAACAATGTCTACCGCAGAAATAAAATAATTTGTATGAAGGCTTTTGATAACGCTTGTCTATATAAAATACCATGAGTATCTACCTAAAGGCATTCAACATTATATATATATATATATATATATATCTATATATATATATATATATATATATATATATATATATATATATATATATTTTAATCTTGGAACACCAAGTAAAACTCCTAATTTTGGATTCTTCAGTTTTAAAAAATCTTAAAAGTTTTAGGGGCAAGGTACCTTTAAAGTAATAAATAGACAAACAATCATTAGTTATTTGTTAGGCTATATTAATATTATTCTTTGTAACTTTCTGATAATTAATCACCTTCACTAACACTGAGTTCATGGCCTGAATGAATCTGTTTGTTGTATAACCCCTTGCTCCCCCACTTATATCAGCTTTTATATTTCAGAGTCCAGTCATTTTTTATAAATTTTCAGTGTACTAGTCTGTTTCCTAGAAAGATCATAAAATACTATAGAGGGGGAGAAGCTGATGCATCTCTTATGTCAGCAGAAGAAGCATTTCCAAATGCTAACAAAGTACAATTAAATGGGGTTTGTATGTATTTCCTTTTTGTAGAATACAACCAAGTAATGGCTTATTGTAACGAATATTCTAAAAATGACTGGGTAGGTTTAACTTTCTACAAAGTTTTAATAATGTTTGCTTGGCTGAAGAGAACAAAGGGGATTCTTTTTTGTAAAGCATTAACCTCTACTTTGACAAAAGCTACTTTTCTGAATGACAAGTAAATTGGTGTTTTCTATGTTTTCACCATTTGAATAACAGACATTCATCATTCCCACTGCTTGAGTGGCATTTTGGGTTATCTGCCCAGGTAACCCAGCACTGGTCAGCTTTTAAAAGCTCTGACTCCCCTCCATCTCTCTTCCTGTGACAGATAATTGGATGAGCATATCCTGAAAGGGAAGCCTTTAGCTGTCACAGGAGTACGTGTTCAGTCTTCTTCTTCCATCAAAGTCCTCTGACTCTTCACAGGATCCAGTTCTAATTTTTTGGTTTATGGCTCAGAAAAGCTGCATCTGGGGACCCCTTTCCTCTCATTTTGTTATTATATTTATTTATTATTCTCTTTACATTTTTATTTAAAAATATATATTTATTTTAATAGTTTATTTCTCTCACTGTTTCCATTAATTCCTTTGGAAAATTCTGTTTGCAGCAGTGTTCATTTGACCTCTATCTTTGACAAATGCTTATTTTTTTCTGTTTATGAGGAAATGTTCAGTATTTGTCTCAGAAGTACTGTGTGGGTGTGTATGTGTGTGTGTGTGTGTGTGTGTGTGTGTGTGTGTGTGTGTGTGTGTGTGCACATGCTGTTAGACACTAGGAGATGACTTGTGCAGTCAGAATCTCAAATTAATTCTGCCTGTCTCTACCATTGTTACTCTGCTTTACTTTCATTGGTTGACAGGAAAATGAGATAATAATTTTACCACAAAGTAAATTATTTTAATAGATTGTGGAGCTTTTACTCTCTCTGACAAGAAAATAGTTTATATTGCTAATGAAAGTTATTACATGGCAGTTTAGTGTGGTTAAAGTATGTGGAGCTACTTTTACCACTGATTTGGCACATTGTTTCTTTTCATGCTTGGACTTTGTGTACTTGAATTTTTTAACTTCTGTCAGCTGTAAAATAATTCTGAACACATTTCAAACTTTTTTTGTGATACTAGAACAGTTTATCATAATTTATTTGTGTGGGGACATACTTATTACTAGAAACTTTAAGTGCTTATTTTGATACATTATTTAGTATTGTCAGTTTATTATTCTTGCTGGTGTTCTCTTCTCTGACTTGACGAATCCTAACTCTAGGACGCCTCTATTAAATTCAGTTGCAAATTAAAAGAAAAAAAACAAAATAAAAATATGCTTCAGCATGCGGTTAGTGATTCTGTCATGGCCTCTGCTCTGCCACAGGCCACTTACCTTTTGCCCTGTTTATCTCTTTTGTAGATTTGCTGGTCACTATGGCATGGGGTTTAGACCCATCCCGGGGCTGTTCCAGTACCTGGTGCAGGAATGGGGCAAACATTAGGTGCAGGAGTAGTCCAGGGTAAGAGACTCGTTGCCAAACATAATACTCTATCCCCACATATTTTATCTAGTAGTGATATTCACAAGAAAACGAAACAGAAGTTTCATCATACAGATAATTAGATTATAGCTGTTTATAATGCTGATGCAGTTCCTTTGGCTAAGAGTGTTCTGCAGACAGCTAATGTTGGTGGTTGTGCTCCCATACATGGCTCTTCTGCTAGTTTGTCTAAAGACCTTTCTGTTGTTTCAGAGAATGATGAGTAAACTGACAAGGACAATAATTATTTCCTAGTTGACACTGAGTCCAGTAACTCTGATTTTTCAGAAGGTGAACTTGAACTTAAGTCCAAACAAGTGTTCACTTTTCCTCAGGTGATTGCTAGATTTAGTGATGTTTTTGCTTGGCAGCAGTCAGGAACTACCCCAGAGCTATGCAGGGTAAATGTCCTTATAGATGATGAGATAACCAATTCTGTGGCTATCCCCCCTCTTTCTTGTACTGGCCTTGAAAGATGTTTATAAAGCTGCCTGAAGGATTCCAATATCTATTCCAGCAGTCCTTAAAAAGGTTCATAGAAAATATAGGGCCTTCTCGGATATGACAGATCACTGTTTCCATTTGACTGCTGATCCAGCTGCAATCTCCCCAGCTAGCTTGCTCAAATAAAAATACCTTGTCTTTATCTAATCCAATGCCCCCTACTTCATGAATTTTATTCTTACACTTACTTGTCCTAATGTTTCCACTCTACCTGTTTAAATGATCTCTACCTATAAAATGGCTCGAATAAGCTGACTACTTCTATGGCAGAAGCCTCATATAATGTTGCCTGTTCATGTATAGCTGATCTTACTCTCTAATTTTAGTTTGTATTAATTGTAACTAATTGACAAATGTAGTTTTACCTCTACTTCAACCAATTGTTCAATTGCTTGTCTATGAATATGTGTGGAACTTTACTAATTGTTCAGTCCTGTTCTGTGTACATGTTTTTCATGGAGCTTTTCTCCCTGGGCCTCCATTGAAAATGGGCTCTTAATGGCCAAGTGGAGTGGACTATCCCAATAAACAAATGTCAATAAGTAAATGTTGTTGTTCTTCTTTCGGCTTTTACCGGTTAGGGGTCGCCACAGTGGAACTCCGGTCCACTAATGATTGGCAGTAGATTTTTTTACGGGTGCCGAGGTGCCAGCTCGACGCCCAACATTCAGCAAAGGCACGTCCATTCTACGCATGTCTTTCGAATGCCACTCGACCGTAGGGAGGACATGCAGACTCCACACAGAAGGTTCTCCAGCCGAGAATCAAAAAGGGAGAACCTCTTGCTGTGAGGCAACAATGCTACCGCTGCACCACCGCGACTAAAGAGGGACATGGTTAGGTCTTCAGGGCAAAGGGATGTCTTTTTCTAGTAATTTAGCCTTGAGAATACTAAATTTGTTTTAATGTGCATACAGTTTGGATGATTTTGCTGCATTGCACTTACCTGCAGAGCAAAAGTCTTATAGAATCGTTTCGAATTTGACTCAGGTATCAAAACATGCTTTGACTGGTATGCTTTAATGTGCAGATGGAGTCTTGAGAAATGCTGTTTCTTCTGCTGTATTAGGACAGTATGCTTGGTTATATAATCTGAACTTCTGTCATGATTTAAAAGCCAACATTTTGAATGCTGCTTTATGTTTTGAACTGGTGTTTGGGCCCTCTATTAAACAGTGGGATGATAGAGGCAAAGTAATGCATGAGATATCTGGTATGTTTCATGTACCAGAGTTCTCCCCAAACAAAGCATCATCTTTTATGGGGTAGAACAAACAAAAATCCCAGCCAAAGAAAAGCCAGGGATCCAAAAGGAAATGGCAGGAGGATATTTTTTTGAAACCACATAAGAGGTGTTCTTTTATACAAAAAAGATCTACATGCTACAAAGGAATGATCATGCTAAATCACAGGGCACCTCCCCTTGCCCTTTTTTCTCTTCCTCCTTTTTCCCAGGATCTCTCTCAACCCTGCAGCTTGGCTGCAAATAATCTTAGACAAATGGGTTCTGAGAATAATTCAGAAAGGATACACTTAGCAGTGGATTTTCCCACACGCATCATACCAGACAAAGTTGTTTCCCCCAGCACTCCGTCACATGGTAGAAGTAAGGATCATAGAACCAGTGCCTGTGATACGCAAAGGCAAAGGATTGTACTCTAGAATCTTTTTGGCACCAAAAATGAAGCATTCCTTGAGACCCATTGTAAATTTGTTCTGTCTAAAAGTTTGTAAAAGTTTTGAAATTCAGAATGGTTGCCTGTTGCAAAACTGTAGGCATCCACATTTCTCCTTATTTATATGATCTGATGATTTGTGTAGATTCTGTATTCAGGTACTTGGAGTCCATAGGCAAGCTGCATCCCTTTTTTCCCACCTGGGCTTCAAACTGAACCTTCAAACGTCCTTCCTCATACCCAGAGTAAAAAGGATGGCCTTCCTGCCAGAATACAAGTTCTGACATATCACGGCATTTTCTTAGATTGTTCTCTTCTAGACATGGCCTCAGTAAGAGAGTTCCACAAAATTCTAGGCCTCGTGGCATCAATGATCCTCAAGATACTACTAGCCAGACTATACATGAGAAAAATTTCTCTGGTAGTTGAAGAATTGTTGGACCCAGCACCACCATCCATTGGATTTCCAGGTACTGTTATTGGGATTAGTGAAACAGGAACAGCAGTGGTGGAAGGATCAATTATCTCTGAATCTAGGACTCCCTTTCTATCTTCATACTCCAGTCCAATCAGTCCAGACAGACTCTTTATTTTGTGTGAGGAGCAGTGTCCATGGGAGTTAAATGCAAAGTTTGTGGGATCTACTGGACATGCCATCAGAAATAAACATAAAAGGGTTGTTGGCAGGGATTCAAGCCTTAAAAAATTCACCACTAATGGACTTCAGGTCCTCTGCTATTGGTCACAGACAACACTGCCATGATGTGGTACCTGAATAAGCAAGGGGTACAAGGTCATTTCCTCTTTACCAGTTGGCAACGAAGGCCTGGGAGCTGGTTCTACAGCATTCTATGACTCTTCAGGCCACAAACATTCTGTCAGAACAAAACACAGTACCATACAGACCAAGCAGATAATTGAGAGACCCTTGCATGTGAAAGCTCCATGTAGAGGTATTCCAGGACTTGATTCAGATATGAGGAACAGCTCAGGTAGATTTCTTTGCCTCCTTGCAAAAAAGACAACTGAGAAAATTCTATTTAAGACATCCTTGGAGCCATGCTTGGAAAACAGACACTCTATTACTGCCATGGTGGGAATATTCTTGTATGCATTTCCACCCTTTCCAATGATTCCTGAGGTTCTTCTAAAGATTCAGAAAGAATTACGAAAGATCTTTGTGGTAACTCCAGTTTGACCCAGGCAAACTTGATTCTCCCTTTTAATGGAATTAGCCAAGGGTAATTGCCACAATCTTCTTCATAGACTGGATCTGCTTGCCCAGCATTAGTGATGAATGGTGCACTCCACCTTAGAGCAACTGCAATTGAAACCCTGGATGATTTTATTTTGATAGCTTTTAGGCGATTGTTGCATGAGGATGTTCTGTTGGCATTGAAGGAGGCATGAAAACCTGCAACAAAAAATTTTACATTTACAAGTGGAAGACATTTTCTAGGTGATGCCCATCTAGTAACATAGGTCCTGAAAAGGTTTCAACCCCTCTGGATTTGCAATATTTGTGCGAGCTACTTAGAGATGTTTTGTCATATGCATCTATCAAAGTGCATCTTCTGTTTGTCTCAGCATGTTTGCCCATGAATCCCCTCTCCTTTGTCTCTTTAGGTGGTTAAATAGTTTGTAAAAGGAGTGTTGAAAGTGAGACCCCTCAAAATTGAATTCTTTCTTAACGGGATCTTGAAAAATTGACCTTACCTCCTTTTGAACCTGATGCTCAGGCTGATTTACAGGTTATTACTTGGAAGACTGTTTTACTCATTGATCTGACAACTGCAAGGCGAGTCCCTGAGCTGCAAGCACTCAAGGTGGGCCAACCCTATCTAATTTTTCACAATGACAGGGTTATATTGCACACCAATCCATCGCTCATGCCTAAAATTGTTCCCAAATCTACCTTGAATCAAACCATCAATCTCCTAGTGTTCTATCATGAGCCAGAAAATACAAGGGAGAAAAGGTTCTACATACCTAGGATGTACACAAGCAACTCAGGTACTGTCTTCACAGTAAAAAGTCCTACTTACCTGTAACAGCAGATGTTCAAATTCCTCATTACCTCAGTGGCAGCATCCACCCACCATCCCTCATAGTTGAAGTGTGTTTGAATCTCTTTGTTTTGGATGTTATTGGATTTAGTTTTTATATGGTATTGTGACTGTCTGTGAATTTACTCTTGCTAGATGATTCTGGCTTCATGTACTTTCCTCTCCTTCTTTGTGGAAGTAAAAAAGCCTGAACACTCACTTTCTGTGACAGCTGAAGGCTTCTCTCTCATGTTATGCTCAGCCAATCAGCTGTCACAGGAAGAGAGAGGGAGGGGAGGCTGAGCATTTGAAAGCTGGCCAATACTTGGTTACCTTGGCAGATAATCCAAAATGCTACTGAAGTAGTGAGGAATTTGAACATCTACTGTTACAGGTAAGTAGGACTTTAATATAACTACTTTCCTCACAGCATTTATCTACAGGGGTCTCTTTTGTTGTTCCATCTGTATCTACTTCTGTTTGCTAGTTGCCTGAAATTGAAGTTGTGAAAAGCTCTTTCATAAGATGGTAGCTGGTAGAAGGAAAGAAAACTTTTCTCCTGTTCTTTGACTGGCTGCCCATTTGTTCTGGGCTTGTTTGAGAACTGTGATGAATTAAAGTTAGTTCTGGTGATCTTTTTTGGTGATCTGCTTTAAGCAATTCATGTTTCTAAAAAAATGAACAATCAGAGTTCCTAATAGAACCACTGATTGGTTGTCCCACATTAATTTTCAGCCTTGCTAATAAGCAGCTTTATCGATGTACAACTATTTTTTATTATGAAATTTTAAAAGTCTGTTCATGCTGTTTTACCTTAGTGTCAGTTTGTCATATGAATAGAGGCTTATTAATTCATATATTGTGACAGACACTGAGCTCTTTTTCAATGTTAAAATTATTTTTTTCATGGTGTTTTGCAGCTCCATCTTATTAAAAAACACAATTTGTTCCAAGAAAAATACATCATTGTTATCAATCCAGTTAGGGAGCACATTAAAGTGCAGACCTTGAAGTGATTTCCTAATCTTCAAACTTTCTTCAAGAAAAACAAATTAAATCGCGGGTCAAGGATTTGTATTTAAGCATCTTATTTTATATTTTTTTGTAGCAATTGTTCAAGTCCCTCACTTTCTGGTATGCTGTTTCCCTAGGAAAATTGACTATTATAAAATGTCTGCTATTGTCTTACCAAAAGACCAGTGATATAATAAGATATAGAACTGCCTTTGTCTTCAGAGACCATAATATGTTTGAATAAATCCAACAACATATTTTAAACATATTTTTTTCTCTAATAGCTGCACTGATATATGATACAGTAGCTCCAACTGGGTAGGGGGGCTATTCTTAAATTTCACAAGTGTCTTGTCCAGCAGACGTTAAGCAATTCACAATTCTCTTAGAAGGGTGCACAAACTATTGAAGATAAACCACTCAGCAGTGAGCTTTCCATAGCCCAAACCGATTAAAACACACACACACACACACACACACACACACACACACACACACACACACACACACACACACACGCACAAAAAAAAATCAGTAAAACCAAAACCCATACAGGTCTGGTGTATAATAAAAACACAGTAATGAAACATAGGAACTCTACTACTGAAAAAGAAACATTGAGCTGTGTGAAGATATGTGAAGGGCGCCAGCCTAGCCAGATAGAATTTTCTAGATAATTCTGTCATTTGTAAATATTAATGTAAGCCACATGCTTGTTCTCTTTGTTAAATGTTGAACTTCAAAAATGTAACCACATTGCAATCTGCTGGAGGAAAGCTGATAAGTCAAGCATTGTATAATTCTTTGATCTGAAACTCGGAGCTGAGATGTCTGGATGAAGGAATTCTTGCTATTGTTTTGAGACCAGAGTTAATTACTAGAATTTGCATATATAATGTCTTTTATTGCTGTAGCTTCCTGACCAGGTGCAAGATCAAAAGAGCTGCTAACTGGGTTTCTGTTAGCCTGGGAACCAGAGAAAAAATTATGTAATCTGAAATGAGTCAGTACTGTGTTATCAATTTAAGGGCAGAGAGACTCAGAACATTTTGCATTTGTCTTCAGAACATCCAACATCACCAGCACTGCTTTGCTCTATATGTAAGTTTATTTTAGAAATGTGTTTTCTCTTAGATATAGCTAGGAAATAGGAAGATTAGACTAACTGTTCTTCTGTATTGATGTCAGAACTATTCTACTGTATTATTTTAAGCATTTTCCTGTGATCTTTGAACTCTTGACTAGCACTGTGTAGTAAGAAGTATTGTCTTGTGTTTTTATTATTTATTATTAAATATTTTTAAACCTTTCAACTGTGGCTGTTTTGTGTAGAGATAATTTAAGCTCTAGAGTACATTGCATGCATATAGTGATAACTGTCCAAGCCACCCCAAATAAACCTTGCTGTTCAGTCACACTTACCAGTTGGATAATAATAATATTGCACAGTAATAATTGGACACCACTTGATAAGGGCCTTATTAGTAGCTGATATTAGTGGTTGGTGGTGGTGATTACTACCTTATAGCTTGGGAAAGAAGGGGCATAGCTGAAGAACCTGTGCCAGCCTTCCCCAGGAGTGTGTGTGTGTTTGTATATAACTCATATCCCAAAGTGTGTGTGTGCGTGTGTGTGTGTGGGTGTGTGTGTGTGTGTGTGTGTGTGTGAGCAACCTGGGCAGGGACACGAAGCACTGGTTGGACAGAGAGGGTGCTGGAGGTTTTAGCTTGACCACTAGGCTGAGATCTGGACCCTATAGCTGTGCCAGTGGGGAGTCTTATTGGGGATCTGGAAAGAAAGGGAGAAACCAGCCCAAGACTGAGTGTGATCTCTGTGTGCTCTTAAGGGAAATTGTATTTTACTGTGTGTATTTGTTATCCTCCCCTATGTGCATGCCCTCATTGGTGTTAGTGGTGAGACTTGAGGCTCCTTGGTTGCTGGACCACTGCATGGGTGTCACAAGCTGACTTTTTAATGTTTAGCACTTTTAATCTTAACATCATGGTAGTCAGGCTCTAAAACTACTGTGCATCATACTTCTGTCTTACAATGAACTACTACCAGAACAGTACCATACTGAGTGTTAATCAAAATTTGTCAACAAATGAAGTCCATAATGCATATTACGTTTTATAGTCTACTGTTAGGCAGTTTTGCTTTGCATGTACTTTCACTGTTAACTTCTTTTGTCTATCAAAGAGCTATCTAAATTATAAAATCACCACCTAGTGGACCAAACTGATGTGGATTAAGTATCAAGTATGTGAAGCCAGTGACCCTGTCCTCATATTTGGAAGGTGACCTGGTTAGACAAGGAATAACCGGACTGAACACTCCATCCTTAAAGCTGGAAAACTATCCTTTCTCAATACTAGGTTATGTTTTCTGTAGATGTAATTTGGTGCCCTGTCATAGTAACATGGTCTACATTCTTGGGCAAACAGTATTATGTGATACCAGGGAGTGATCAGTAAACAAATACAAGCAAGAAAACAAGAGCTTTACTTTATGAGTTTGCAGATATCATTTGGATCACTGTTATAACAGCAGGGTCTTGATTTTATTTGTACAAATTATTCTGAGTTGACCCTGCACAAGTGTAACATTTCTTTCAATCAGCTCCTGAATATGTATTTAGTTGTTTACTTACTTTTTGCTGATCATCATTACTTTTGGAATTGTAAGAATTTACATTGATCCTGAGGTTACAGCATCTCAGAGAAACACATTTGTCTATGAAATTGATTTCTCTTTCTCTGAGTTGGCATGACTCTGAACCCTGGGCCTTGCTTTCTTTTTTTTATTGTTATGTACTGTCATTGTATGAAACTCATATGCAAGTACTTGTGTTTAGATCATTTATATACTTGAATACTGAATAAGAAGTTTCATGAAACAAGAGCTGAGCAATGGTGTTTAGAGTTGTTTTATTGTTTTATTTTTGGCTCCCTACAGCTGACCATTGGCAACCACCAGTTCCTTTTCTCAATCACTGGCACTACTGGACCAACCTTAGCCTCCCCTGAGCTATACATGCCCACACCCAGGGCTATTGAGAAGAATCAGACCTCTGGTACAGCATGATACTGCACCTGCTGCGGAGTGTGTTTTTCATTAAGCCATAACTAGCTAACTCCCATCCCTCAACTCACGCATGTTCAAGGTCCAGGGGCAGATGTGCAATGGGAAAGTGCTGGAATATTATCAACCTCCACAACAACTCAGCCAATGTCCTCCACCTGTTCCCCTTAAGGGGTATGCCACTTGCACATCATCATTTTCTGCCTGGGATTATCCACTAGGTGCACTCTAGATGCTTTCTCCCCTGAGGATATACACCCATCCTTCCCTGCCAGTACCAGAGATGCCCAGAGCCTAATCCGACCTGGGTTGCCTGAGCCATAGTTAGAACCTTGTCGGCCTATGCAATGTCATTAGCAGTGTCTAGAAATTTTGTGGCATCATAGTGAAGCCTATTCAGTCACATTGAATATCAGAACTGTACTCTGTTTCTTCCAGCTAGTCCTGGCACATAAAATGAAAAGGAAAGTAGCTACTCTGTATGTACAGTGGTGTATGACTAATTAATTATTTAAAACTATAACTTTCCTCAGAGCTGACCCTGCACAAATATAGCCCTAACTCATTCCATTTAACCTCATGTACTCACTTGTTCCTTGTAGTTCCACCCATCTTTGAAGTTATCAGCTGCTTGTAGTAGTAACTTAAAAATACTATGCAAAGTTTTTTTGGTTAAACAGTTTAAGTTGCAAATTGTACAAAGCTGTATCATTGTCAAGTGCTACTCAGAATTGTATTTTTCTATATTTTCATCCAAAATTACTATAAAGCCATTTCTTGCAATCAGCTGTTGGATATTTATTTAGATGTTTATTCAGTTTATGATGATCATCATCACTTTTCACATCTACATCAAGGAGGATTTTTTTTCTTTATTACCTCAGAAAGAGGTTTCACCCTTACCTTGTAAAATGACACCCTTGCTGTAATTCAGAAATTCTCCCACTTTCATTTGTTGCACTCTGTCAGTCCATCATAACAAAATATATTTAGCAAAGGAAACTTTTTGTATTTGGCAGTATCTTGTATTCTTACATATGCAGCCATTTCTTCATGGCAGAGAAAACGTGATAGCTACCATTGGCCATAACCATGGCAAACTGTTACTTTGTCCTATAAAAGTAGATTTTACATCTGATACACAAAATCATCTTCCAACTCCGGTATGACCATTTTGTTTTATAATAATTTCTAACAATAAGAAAGTGAAAAAAAATAACTCTAAACTGTTGAAAAGTACCATAGGTATGAGTTTGAATTTTGCTTTCAACATTACAATCTTTTTTTCCCCTCTTTTTTTTCAAGTGCTTTTTTCCTCATGCCTGACAACCATCAAGTCCTCCTCCAATGGAACTCAAACCAATTTGTTCCCCAGTACTAATAGCTATGTAGGCTTGAGCTGCCCAGAGGGCACTGGCATCCAAAGAGCCATTAAACTGTCTTGCACCCCCCCCCCCAGCTTATGCTCACTTCAACTATACTCTGTTTTGGAGTTCACACTCTTGACCCAGTGGCGTGAGAGTCGAGCTTTATTCTCCCACCCTGGGTGGGAACATTCATGTTTCAGAATGGACTTAAATGAGGAACTATGCAGCATGCCCCCCCCCCATTCACTTAATTTATATTAGAGCATAGGCTAAGGAGTGAATCTATGTGTGGACTCTAACCCCAACCCTGGTGGCTAATGTGAGTGCTAGATCTCTATAGGGTCCTTCTGTGCCCTCCTAGAACACATGCACATTTCCACACATATGTCCCATCACTGACTTAGGAGTGCCAAGCTTATGTTCTTCCTACGAATGGTACTTTTCTGTCATGAAAGCCTCCATTTGCATGGCAGCACTTGTACTGGGAAGCCACTAATCCCTCCCCTCAGGAGGGGGTGAGCCATGTTCCACTCATTTCCTAACATCCTCACGTGGCTCTCCCAGTGCCCAAGCTGCTATGCAAACTCAGGACATCTGGGAACTAGTCTGGGTTTTATCCCTTTGAGCTACAAAGCTGGTCAGCACTGCAGACTTATGATTTTCCTAGCTTTCATTGTTGAATTTAGGGTCACTTCTATCTATTCTTTCATAGTACATCTCGGTAATCGTCATATGTTCAAAAATATGTTTTATAGCATGAATGATGAGTGTAGTTTTATCCTCATACAAACGTGATTCAATATCATTTTTAGAATACAATAAATTATTACTGATATTTCCTATTTTTTCTGTGCTTCATGTTTTCTGCATTATTTTGCTTTACATATTTAACCATTGCATTTGACAATGGCAGAATAGTGTTTTATTTAAGTACATTCTTAGCTTGCACGTGGGCTTTGCCCCCAGCTTATCATTTTCTTTGTCCTCTAACTGCTGTTTCCTACTTGACTATATAATACCATTGAGCAGTGACCAATCTACATGCCATTGAAAAGAGCTTGATTCCTCAAGGATATCATTACCAATAATATGCATTGTTTATCCTCCTGTTTTACAAATTATGGCTCAAGGCTTTGGCACCAGCCCAACAACTAGCCATAGCTGTGTTTCAAACTGCACCAGGGTCTAAACTCAGACTTTGACAAGGAAGGAACAGAGTCCACCTGATATCTGGCCTATCCTGCCTGGTGAGCCTGCATTCTGAATCCTTGCTTGAGCCCATACACCACCACTACAAGTTGAAATCTAATTCCTACAGAAATGAACTAGTTCACTGGACTCTGGTCTAACAATTTCTGGTTTTATTCAACATTTTTGTCTTCAGATGATTTAAAAGACAGCGCTGTGATGTCAGTCTTCAGACATAAACCTCAATAGACAAGGAACAGCCATCTTAATAATGCTAGAATCTGTTACCAACCTGGCTGGCCATTGGTATACAGATTCAGTTTCTTAATGATTTACAAACTGATGACTAACATGACTTTATTTACTAGTATAGATGCAGTTCTTTAGAATGACACTCTGGGCTACTGCGGTACTGTTTAAAGCTAATTAGACATTTTCAGGAATAAACCCACACCACTGGCTACCAAGATAAGTTTTCCCATTTCACACTGTACCTAAACAGAGGTAGTTGGAACTGAGCCCAAGTCTTCTATAGGTAACGAGCTTGTAGTCATGGCCCATAATTGTAAATACTGAGCATTATAATTCCAGCAAAGTTAGCTGCTGTTTTATATTTACTCAGAAAGACTGTACAAAACGGAGTGTTATGAGTTTCTTGAAGACTTATTAATATGATAGACTATAAATTATGTTACATAAATAGTAAATAACTCACAAGAGCATGTTCTATTCCTCCTCCAACTATGAATATTACACAGCTGGATATGAACTGTTAATACTTGAAGTGCTTTTAGCGAATGTTCTAATGCAAAAAATATGTAACTTTTAATTGAGTGTGCACTGATTTCCTGTACATCAAAATAAAAAAAAAATCTGTTAAAAACAAAATTATTTCAGAACAAGATAAGAAAGTTGCATAAATAAGGATGCATCTAAATTATCTGTTATAAATTTATTTCCGTGTGAAACATGAACACCGAGTGCTACAGAAAAAAATAATATAAAAGGGATAGAAAGTATATAATTTGTTCTGTAAGAACATGGTATAAAGTTTTCATTCAGTATTCCACTTTAACAAAGTTTTATTTGTGCCCCGTGGCACACTTCTAGCATTTTTACCTAGAAAAAAAGGACACTCACTCATCATTTACCCAAGTTGTCTTGAGTTAAAAAGAGAACTTAATGACTGCTCACCTTTAAAATTTGGTTACCTAGCTAGCAGCTGAATATACTTATTTTCTATGTCAACAGGTTACCCATGACATAGTAAGCAGAGAAGTTTGTTTATGCTCCCTGCCCCTCCGTCAGCAGTATGCACTTCTTTGCCCACCTTTAGCTCTGTGCATTTGTTTTCTCTTTTTCGGCACTGCACATATGCCTGTCCCTTCTCAGCCATCTTTATATCCTGATCATAACAGATGATTACCAGGTTTATACCATTTGAGAATTTTGGGAATATCATTGTCCTCCTATGCTAGAAAACCAAAGCAGTCAGTCATACCATTCTCTAAAGCTGGTTGTTTCTGAGGGCAACCTGAAATTTTCTTACTATAACAAGGAAGGCTGCAGCTGCACTTTTACAAGCTGTCTTCAGTGTTTCATTTCTTGGTGGGTCAAAAAACTAAGGCATTTGTTTTTTCTTTGTCTTAGCAAGGGCTGTTTTTGTTACTGTGTTTTTTGAATGCACACAACAGGTACATCACGCCCACTCACAAATTTATTCAGTTTAATCAACACATTAGTTTTATGTTGGATCTCTACTAGGGAATCAGGAACTCAAACTCATACATAGGTATATACACATACATACGTGTGTATGTATGTGTGTGTGTGTGTGTGTGTGTGTGTGTGTGTGTGTGTGTGTGTGTGTGTGTGTGTGTGTGTTGTATATATATATATATATATATATTTATATTTGAGACATTTAGTCCATTAATGTGTATCCTTTGACATGGGATTAATTGAGAATGCTTCACTGAGTACCTATTTTGTCACTTCTGCATTATGTTATGCAACAGTAGAAGTAAGACAGTTTGTTCCTTTCCCTACTGTTGCACAATCTTGGAGTCAGTATATTTACAAATGCAGAGATGAGGGGGTGCAGCATAATTTGCCCCCTTACAAAAAACTAAATTTTGTGATTTTCTTTTCTTGTGATAGATCAGTAACTGAAATCTATATGTTATTTAGTGAAACTGGGTGACAGTAAAGTTAAGGAAATGTATTCTATCCCCTACGGTTGTGTGATCTTGGAGTCAGTGCATTTTAGTGTTTTTAATGGACTTGCTAAGGCCTCGTTACAAGTAATTTTCAAGTCAATCTGCATGATGAAGCAGTCCAATAAACTCTACTGCCAAACAATGTGTTAACCTTGCTTTTATTGGATTTCAAAGTCTCTGCTGTTCTTATGTTGATAGGGACCCTATTCCGTCTAGCTTTATATTTAAAAGTTTTGCAACCTGTCTTCATGTTGCCTGCATTAGCAATTTGTTATTGCTTGTTCCCTTATCGTTATTATAAAACTTGATAGCCAGTGTAGCTACCAGTACATTACTTTGTACACGTTTAAGAATCCAAATTAAATTATATTATACCTGTATGTAGATGATAAGATAAAGGGAATAGGTTTTCTTCAACTGTCCTTTATATATATGTGTGGGAGTTTGGGGGGAGGGTTGCAGGGGTTCTTTTATACCCAAATGGAGATATAGTGAATATCAATTGCTCAAGCATGGTTTAGGCATGATATATTGAGCACTGATGTTAGTTTTATCAATGTGCAATATAAACCAATATGTATATACTTGTGTATATGTGTGTGTGTGTGTGTGTGTGTGTGTGTGTGTGTGTGTGTGTGTGTGTGTGTGTATATGTATATATATATATATATATATATATATATATATATATATATATATACAGGTATTGGACTTTTTTTTTAGCAGACTTTTGCGAAAGTGTGCTCGACCATTTTAGTTTCGTTGGAACGTGTCAGCAGTAATTAGTCCTAGATATATATATATATATATATATATATATATATATATATATTTATGAGTTCCTTTGGTTTGCTCAATAGGGAGGGTGGGTGACATCCATTTATTCACTGCATTTGGCTGACTATACAGATAGTCGATGGATGTGCGAGATTGACAATCCCTGGGTAGGGGAATATTCCCTTTCCCCTTCTGTGGGTATTGCACAGTTTCGAATTTAGTATATATAATTTGCAGGTAGTGTGGAGGACACAGCCCCCCAAATGGGAGGATGGTGTTTATGTTTTCTGAAGTAATATTTGCATGCACTGAGAAACAACCTCAGCGCATGCATATTAGGAAGTCGATGTTTCTGTTTTCGATGTAGAGTGGTTTAGCTTCAGGATCTCTACATTCATGTTAGTCAATCAACAGAAGGTAAATCCTACATATTATAGATATATATAGGTAGATATGCATTGTGTGTGTGTGTGTGTGTGTGTGTGTGTGTGTGTGTGTGTGTGTGTGTGTGTGTGTGTGTGTGTGTGTGTGTGAGTATGTGTGAGTGAGTGTGTGTGTGTGTGTGTGTGTGTGTGTGTGTGTGTGTGTGTGTGTGTGTGTGTGTGTGTGTGTATGTATAGGTAAGTGCTAGGCTAGCTGCCTTGCAGGCCATATCCAATTTCCCTTTTGGTGCTTGAATTCCCATTTAGTGTTAGACTGGCCTTACTCACCCCATGGTTGCTAATTATATATCTGTACTTAATGATAATAACTAGGATCGTACCACAGATAATTCGAGGGGACCCATGCATGAGATAAAGAATTTAGGAGCTGCACAGAGGGCAGTCTTGTAGTAAATTTTCTATTCCCATCTATAAATCTGAGTTGTGGTTGAATATTGACAGGGGTGAGCTTCTTTTTAAGTGGATGGGGAGTCTGTTCCAGAACAGTGGTATTCTCTGTGAGATATACCTGTCCCTCCAAACCATTCTGATGATGTTACAGAAGAGGCTTATTTCCCTGGGCTGACTATTTCTGACTTGTTGATGTGCAATAAGTCCACCCGCACTGAGTGAGAGGATGCCTTGTTTGTCAGACACAGTTAACCTCTTAGCAGTCTGTAGGGTTCTGAGTATACTGACAGTACTTTGAGGCAGTTCATGTAGGACATATTGTTTCGGCCTTGTATCCTTATGGTAAGATATCTCTGTGGGTGTTCCTGTTGTTGCGTATGTCTGGACACATCCATACCAAAGGGGACATTATACTCAACAACTGGTCTAATGAGGCTGTGCAAAGGGGGACAATGACATCCTTATATCTATTTGCAATCCCTCTTTTTTAAGTGCACAATATGGAAGGACATGACAGTGGTCAAAGTTTGGTCATTGTCCACATAAGTTCCTAAATTCCAAACAACTGTATCAACTCTTAGGGGCATATTGGCAATGTGGCAGTGCACCATGGGAGACAACTTTCAAAAGGATGTGATGATGCATTTTTTGGCATTTAGTTTCTTCCCATGATTCTGGCACCTGTTGTTTATTTACATGATGACTGTGTCCTTTGGAGATTTAATAACTGATCCTAGCTTGCAGTCATTTGCAAACTTAGTCAGACAGAGCCCTTTAGCATTACCTTTTACGTCAGAGAAATAGATGCCAAACAATAAAGGTCTCAACACTGAACCCTGGGGAATCCAATGGTGACTGATCTTTTTGTAGAGGTAGCATCCCCCATTTTGATCTTTGGTGTCCAGTGAGTGATGTAGGGGTTTATTCACCATTTATTTAACTTTTCTACTAAGCCTAAATCGAGGATTGTGTTAGAAGTCTTGACCGGTTGAGATAAACAATGTGTTTTGGTTTATCATTATCCATTTCTTTAGTGATATTTTTCTAAGAAGTCTACCAGGTTGATTAAACTTGACCTGCTCTTGACTAATCCAAAATGAGATGGGTCCACTGTTTGGAAATTCCCCATGTCCTTATTAGTTAGTTTCATAATATGTCTTTCCATGGCTTTGCATACGTGGTTAGACTTGTGAGTTTGAAATTGCCTGGGTATGTGTTAAGTTTTCCCTTCTGCAGGGAAATGACTATAGCTATTCTCCACACACACACACACACACACACATATATATATATATATATATATATATATATATATATATATATATATATATATATATATACACACATATATATATATATATATATATATATGTATATAGATATATATATATATATATATATATATATATATATATATATATATATATATATATATATATATATATATATATATACATCCACACACACACACACACACACACATATATATATATATATATATATATATATATATATATATATATACACATATATATGAGATGCCCATTAGAAAATTGACAAAGAAGCAGGTAAAGACAGATTCCTGTTTTTCCTGATTTCTGGGTCATGATTGTGTTAAAGACTGACATTTATGTAGTATGCATAGTCAAGAGAAAACTGTTACTTGTTTTAAGTACTGTTATACTAGAAATATTGAATTTGTGTGTGTCAAATAAATGCATGGTGTTTGTAATGGAGCCTGAACTATTTTTCATTACTCCCTGTATAAATAAGCTTTGGTTATACTGCAGGTCTGTCTTAGAATGCTTCAGTATTTGGAAATTTTAAAAAATACTGTAAAGGTTCAAAGAGTAGTACTAGGCTAACTGCCCTTGTGGGCCATTTTCAGCCTAGCCAATTACACCATGTGAGAATCAAACCCTGCACCTTATGTTTGGAAAGAGAGAGAGGCACTTGTAAAACCATAACACCATAAGAAACATTGAGAAATATTGTATAGTATACAGTGCTTCACTTAGCATTAAGTGTGTGAAATATCCAAAATGGAGTAAACCAAGTAAGCTCTTTTATCTTATAAATGGACTTCATCATACAGAAGTTACTGTTTTTTACAGCCACACATTATAATTAAAGTTGAGTGACACACTACTTCATGCAGCATATTAATAAGGTTTTACATGAGAGAGAGAGAGCTATCTTTAAGTGAACAACCATTCATTAAAATGCAAAAGCAGTGAAACACAAATGACTGATACTTGCATTTTGAATGACCAAGTTACCGAAAATTCAAACTGTGAACACATGAAAGATCATAAAAGGAAAACAGTTTCCTTTTGCAATCTGTGAAACAAAAGCTTTCCTCAACATTCAGACTAAATTTGTCTGAATACTGGTAGTGATTTGAAAAGGTTTGTGTTAGTTCATAGGTTCATAGGTTCATACTAGGCTATCTGCCCGAGGGCATTTACAAGCCTAGCCCATCGTTTTGTGGCTTACGCCACCCCTTAAGTATGGGGAACTATACCCATTATTTTGCTGTGCCTCTGTCGAGCAGTGACACTGAGGTAATCCCTGGGGTATATTTGCGATCTCCCATCCATTGGTCAAGATTTCTCTTGAACAAGGCCAGCGAGGTGCTCTGCCTCACATATACCGGGATTTTGTTCCACAGCATAGGGAGTCTTTGGGTGATGAATCTATCCCTCCAGCACGTCCTATTAATAGCCGTGTCGAGGTTTAAGTCTCCCGCCCTTGTGGCTCTGGTGGATCTAGATTTTTTGAGGTGAAGCAGATTCATCAAATCTGGGTTTGACATGGCCTTGAATGTTAGGCAGAGGTCACCTCTGAGCAAGCGTGCGACTGAATAGAGCTGGAGTTCTTTCAGTCGGGCAGCATAGGACAGATTTTTGAGACCCTTTATCCTTTTGGTGAGGAACTTTTGTGGTCTCTCCAGCTGCTGCAAGTGTCGGGTCAGATACATTCGAATTGGGCATTGTACTCAATCATTGGTCTGATGAGTGATGAGTAAAGGGAGACCATGACCTCCCTTGATCTAGATGAGAATCCCTTCATGATAAGGTGGGCAATGTAGAAGGTCTTCCTAACTACTTTAGCTACATGGGTGTCGAATGACAGACTACAATCAACCTGGGTCCCCAAGTCCCTGATAACTTCTTCTGTGCTCAGTGGATTGCCACCTATTTGGTAGCTAGGGGTAACCTTGTTTTTCCCGAAGGGTATGACTATGCATTTTTTGGCATTTAACTTTAGGCCATGGCTCTGGCACCAGTTATCCATTTCTGTGAGACCCTTCTGAAGGATATCTGTGTCAGATGTGTTTTCTACTATGGCTCCCAGTTTGCAGTCATCTGCAAACTTTGTCAGCCATAACCCTCCTGTGTTTGCTTGTACTTCGGAAAAGTAGATGCCAAACAAGAGTGGGCCCAGGACTGAGCCCTGTGGGACCCCACTTGTGACAGGCATTGAGTCTGACATGGCGCCAGCAACTCTGACCCTGTGGGTTCTGTCACTCAGCCAGTTTGCAACCCATCTTGTGATGTATGGGTTAACATTTAGGCTGCTGAGTTTTTCAATGATACCCGAGTGAGGTATTGTATCGAAGGCCTTCGCCAGATCCAGGTAGGCTGTATGGACTGCCTTTCCCTCATCAATGGCTTTGGTGACTGTTTCGAAAAAGTCAACCAAGTTTAAAAGGCATGATCTGCCTTTGACAAAGCCAAACTGGGTTGGATCCAAGGTCTGCAAATTCCCTATGTCTTTATTTATGAGGTCCATTATGATCCTCTCCATGGCTTTGCAGATAAGGCTTGTCAAGCTAATAGGCCGGTAATTTCCAGGGTCGGTGGAAGCACCGCCTTTGTGAAGTGGGACCACAGTTGCAGTGCGCCACTCCCTGGGTACATATCCAGAGGTAAGACTTTGATTAAATAGCTGTCCTAGTTGTGGGTTTAATTCCTCATTGAGTTCGTGGAGCACACAGCCGGGGACACCGTCGGGTCCCATGGATGCTGTGTTTTTTGCTTTGGAGAGAGCAGTTTTAACTTGGGCGTTGGAAATGTTTGGGGGGCTGCAATCGTTTGGTATAGATATCTCTCCTTTTGGGGGGGAGGGGGGGGAGAAGTTTGCACTGAACCTGTCAGCCAGTATGTTGGCAATGTCTGTAGGATCAGTAATCTTCACATCATTTTTGACTAGTTCTGAGCATATCTGGGAGTTTCCTCCCAGATTTCTAACATAGCTAAAGAATGCCTTATGATTGTCTTTTGAGTCTTTAGCTATTTTTCTCTCAAAATTTGCTTTGGATGATTTTATGAGAGCTCTTAGTTTTTTACTTATAGTGATCAAGGGTGTCTTACCTTTTGAGGATTTTGCTCTATCTTGTAGTAGCTTTCTCCTTTTGTTGTAGAGTTTGTTTATGGCTGGGGTCCACCAGAGTGGACGCTTGCCTTTGGTACAGAGAGTCTTTGTTTTGCTTGGGATTGCCTTATCCATGCAGTCCTGCAGGTGCTGGTAGAAGGCATTTGTGAGTGATTCAGCGGCTTGAGTACTGTTTTCCGCCAGCTCGGGGGCCTTAAAGGAGACCACACTAGTCTTTAGAAGTGTGAAGTCGGCTTTCGAGAAGTTTTTTACTGTGGTCTTTTTTATTTCAGGTGGGGGTGGGATGAGGACCTCCAGCGAGATTAGTTTGTGGTCTGATCTCACCAGTGAGGGGTATACTTCCGGTGTTGAACATTTTGCTCCCATGTTCGTGATGATGAGATCAAGTATGTTATCTCCTCTTGTGGGGATGGTGACTAGTTGTTCCATGGCATTTGAGTTTATGAATTCCAGGAACTTTTGGGCTAGGGTGTTTGGGCTTGAGTAGTGTTCCCAGTCTATATTAGGGTAATTGAAGTCACCTAGTATGATGGTGTTTGGTGATACATTTATCCCCTCTAGTGTTTTCAGGAAAGCCATGTGAGGTTCCTGAGTTTGTGAGGGTGGCCTGTAACATGCTACAATTTGCAGAGCAGTCTTGCCTATGGTTAATTGCACCTGGATGGTCTCCGATGCATCGTGCGTTTCCACCAGTCTTGAGGTGTGGGTGTCCTTGATGAATATGGATACCCCCCCCTCCTTTCTTGGTATTGTCCGGATTTTGGGGCCGGAACGCATGATATGAGGTAAAACCTGATAGTGCTGGGGTGCTCTCAGGAGCCTTGAACCAGGTTTCTGTCACAGCACAGACATCGATGTTCTCCATATTGAGAAGGGCCTCGAGTGCGTGCATTTTGAGATTTAGACTTCTGGCATTGAGCAGCATTACCCTTAGTTTTTTCCTTTTTGTGTTCTAGGGTGGTAGGTTTAGAATTTGAGCCTTGCCTAAAAAGGCACTATGGGGTGGCAAGAGCCTTTGCCAATATCCGAATCCCAGGGTGACAGGTGCAAGCCGTCCCTCGAAGCAGCGTGGCTTGTCCAGCATGTCATCCCAGGCAGACAGACACTGGATCCCCTTTGAATGACACCAGTGGTTAAGCCAATTGTTAAAGCTGATCATCTTATCTCTGTATTGTGGCATCATTCTTGGTGAAGGTAGGATACTGCTCAAGGTCAGGGTCATACCTGCCTGGGCTACATAATCAGAGAGCTCCTCAATGTCTCTTTTCATGTAGTCCAAGGAGGTACGTCTCAGGTCGCTCACACCACCATGGACAATGTCTGAGTCATATTTGTACCTGCTGTTGAGAGACCTGAGTGCTTGCTATGTGGCGGATTCTAGCGCCCGACAGGCAGCTTACTGTGACCTTCTCCTTACTCAGTCTGGTGAGCGGAACGTCAGTGTGTCTGACTATGGAGTCACCAATGACTAGTGTGTCTGGCATTGTGTTTGGCCTTAAGGGCTGTGACTGTTTGACACTCTGACTGTGAGGTCTATGTGTTGCAGGTGCTGTGTTCTGAGGTGGTGGTTGTTTGGGTGTCTGCTTAGGTGGCCTCTGCTGTTTTGGTAGATTTTTGTTCAGAGCCTCGAGTATGTCTTTGTGTGTTTATGTGTATGATTTGAGGTTGTGATGGTACTATGTGAGACTGGGTCTATAGTGTGTGTGGTAACCTTCTCCTCCTGACTGGTCTTGCCAGTCCTATGTTGAGAGAGCTCAGCCTCCAGTTTGGCCGTATAGTTGCATCTCTCGCATGTATTTGTGTTTTGTGGGAGGAGGAGAGGGTTGTTCAGTGTACATGAGGCAATTGTAACATTGCCTCAAAATTCCCAGGTTCACCAGCTGAGCAGGAGAGGACACTAGCAACTGATCCGTCGACATGCTAGAAGGAATAGACAAAAACTTTGAAAAAGATTCCCGGGGACGTGGGTGACAGAAATGGGGGTTTGCCTTTTGGGGTACTATCTATGACAAGAGTGCCGTATCAAGGTAATAAGTACTGTAGGAGCAAGTGCTAGGTTTAACAGATAGAGAATAGTCTACTTGGAGTCAAGTAGAGATGATCTTTTTAGTTATAGGATACGCTGATTAGATCAGTAGTATAGTTCGAGGAAGGTAGTTTTAAGGGAAAATTTGAAGAGTGTAATTTAGGTAGCCCTAATAGTTTAAATCTGCTTAACCGGCGCTGCCCTAGTGTGCAACAGTAGCAGCTCCGCGGAAACTCGCGCTAAATCGCGCAAACGAAAAAGGTGTAGAGATGAGATTAGAGGCTGGGTTAGGGTTAGCATGCATTAGTAAGGATGGGAATGAAGACTTCAGCCCCCTGCACTACCATACTAATGCATGCTGATGCTATTTCTCATCTTACCTTGACCCTAACCCACAAATACTCGCACATATACTTTCTTCTGAAACACAAATGCTACAAAAATAACAGCAGACATCCACAAAATTAAAACTGTCCTCTACCTTGCCCTTTAACTTAACGCTAACCCACAAACACGTGCACTCACACTTGTGGCCTTTAATGCCGAAACTTTCAGTATATCTGAATCTTTCAGACATTCAAACAAAACAAACCTAGTATCTACTAAATATCCACACACTGAACTTTGACAACCAAAAGACTGGATCACACACACACACACACACACACACACACAGACACACACACACACACACACACACACACACACACACACACACACACACACACACACACACACACACACACACACACACACGCGCGCGCGCACACGCACACACACACAGATATATTGTTGTATGCATCATTGGACTGGGGCCCCATGTAAGCTGGCACTAGCTCAGGTGAATGTGAAACATCCCACAGCACTTATATAAAAAAGAGTAGAAGAGGTCCCCCAGTGCACTGGACAAATTTCCTGTAGTCAGTATGCCTACCACCTGAAAAGAGGCCACTGGCTTAGTGAGACTAAACAAGTCAACAAAGTGTAAATAAAATAAATTACACACACACACACACACACACACACACACACACACACACACACACACACACACACACACACACATATATAGATGCATAGAGAGAGAGAAAGGGAGGAAGGGATGTTTTAATATTGGTCTGATAGTTTGAACCTTCAACTTTGTTATAGTGCTTATAGATTCATAGATTAGTACTAGGCTAACTGCCCTTCTGAGCCATTTTTAGCCGAGCCAATTATCCCTTGTGAGACTCAAACCTTGCACTTTGTGTTTGTAAGGCAAACACCTTAACCGTTAGGCCAACCTATAAACAAAACACTCTAATTACAAGACTAAATTGTGAAATAAAACAGACAAAATACAGTCATGAATAAAACAACATGTGTTTTTTGACAATTATAAAGGTTGGTTTACAGGTTTAGCTTTGATTGTCAATTATAGAAAGGAGTATACTCTGATTAAATTTCTTGGTGTAGATGTGTAGTAGTGTTCAATTTCTTTTTTTTTTTTTGGGGGAGATACAATAGAGTATTAAGTGATAGTGGTGGGTATCTCCTCTTCTTATATTATCAAGGAGGACATAGGAACACATTAGGCTAGTAGTCATGGAGACCATAAGATGCATAGCTATGTACACCTTTAACAGACAATCTTAAGAGTTCTTTTCAAGCACTTAATAGTGGTTATCGCCCAAAGTGAGCATGATTGTACATGATAACTATGGTGTAAATGTGTCTTTCCATCCAGCTATCAAGACTAGCCTTAAAGGTAGCCAAAGTAGTACTTTGTTTGACATGTAGTGTTACCTTATTCCATGGGCTAGGAATACATTCAGTCCCTCAACTGAGACTTATCTGTTGGAGTAGATTTAAGTTCTTAGTGATTGTAAGAACCCTGGCCAGTGAAGAAAAAGAAGAAATAGGAGGCCAAATAGTACTGGGTCTTTCATAGCTCTAAAAGCGAGATGCAGGTCAGCTCTCAGTAACTTGTAGGCTACTGAATGTATGGAAAAATATACTTGCCTATTAGGGTAGTTGAGGGACTTAAAACCTTAATTTTCTCATTTAGAAATCTTTGGGGCCTTTCCAATTGAGTGATAAAGCCTTGATTTGCACATACCAAAGCGGGCATTATATTTAATGATGGGCCTAAAAAGAAAAGTGTACAGTGGTAGGATGACTTATTTGGATGCTGGGGATATTGCCTTGGAAATTATCTGTGATGAAAACAGGGTGAAACTATAGTGGAGACATGATGAGGGATCTAAGACATTTTTTTGACTGCCTGCTGATTGACAGTGATTGAAAGTGTGAGCTGTTTGACTAAAAACCAAGAAAATATATATATTTTATGAGGTACAACATCCCCCCAATCTCCACCTTTCAAAAATGACTTCTAAGGTTACTGCAATTCATGGCTATCATTTTCTTTTCACAATACCACATTTGAATATCTAGCCCATTCTTCTTCCCTTTCCTCTATCTCACATTGTTATGGCAACAAGAAGATGACTTGGATTTAATACTGACTGGTTTCTTGCAAAATGCTATAATCATATTATATGGCTTCTGAGCTGTTTATATCCCTTGTAGGCGCACTCCAAATTCATTCAGATCATTACAGGAACCATCTCCCTAATGGTCTCACTTCCTCACAAATTTTACTCCACTGTATTTTTCTTCTTTTTAAAATATCTGGTTTGATTATATTACTTTTATCAGAGAGTATTTATATTCATTTTAACAAGAGACTAATGTGGTACTTAAGTTTAGATCCCTATTAATATTTAATTATCTGGATCTTCATTTTCTGTTAATTACTCTGCCGTGTAAAGGCTCTGCGTTGCCTTTTATATTTTGGTATAGTGGACAGGAATCAGAGAGCTCTCTGTTTTGCTCAGATTGACTCCCCCAAGCAGTCTAATGATAGTGTTGCTGAAACATATTTTGTTTTCTGAATTTATACCTCCTGATGTGTTATTTGGAGATGCTAATGTGAGATTATTTTGACTCAGGAACAATCTCTGTTCCTCCTCCTAAATAGAGATCTGCTACTTTGACAAAATTTACCTAACCAGAATGATTTTATAAAAAACGTCTGAAGTTTACCCATTTAGCACTTAGTTTTTGGTAAACCTTTCTTCCATTAATTTACTTAATTCTAGTAGTGGTAAAATAGTAGCCTTAGCATCCAAAGCTTTTGAAAAACATGACAAAAGTCCCCACTTCTTTATTTTTATCTGTAAATGTGTTTAACTACCAGATTAATATTCTTCCTGTCATTTTTATTTTCATGAACAGACAAGGGATGTATAAGACCCTTTACTGATGCTGACATTTAAGATAAACTGAAAAGTTGAACCCTAAAGGTGATAGTTTTATTCTGTCTATTACTAAATGCATCTTTGATGAATGGTATATACAAATAGGTGATGCCGTGAGGACGAGACTCGAGGTAAGGCTTCTGTTATGAGCATTAAATGTCTCTCCTTTCTGAGATGATTGTTTTTTTTAAACAAGAAACATCTTTATTGCATTATCTCTTATGACATAGGCAATCATACATTTATATCAATGAATACAAACCATACTGACATATTTTCAGTTGCAAACATTATACATCATTTATAATCTATCCAGTCATTTGCAGGCAAACATTACAAATTTCATTCATTTCCTGCCTTCCCTTAAACGTCTTTCCTCCCTCCTCCAAAACTTTATTCTGCATGTATTCTTACCACAATTCCTATTTTTATATGTAATTTGTTCTTACCCTTTTCTAAACATCCCCCTTCCTCTTGTTTTATCTATGTTACTATATTCACTACTTCTAGTACAGTTGGTTTAGACTTTGATTTCCATTTTCTAGTCATTACATTTTTGATAGCCACCAGAATTAAACTCAGCAAAGCCTTACTATGCTTAAGGGATTCCAATTCTGTATCATAGCTCAAAACAATCACTTACTTAGTTACACCAATGTGCTCAGCCAGTATTTCAGTTAGAGTAGTGTGCAGAGAATTTTTAAAGTCTGCCATCTCATTAGACTCCCAAAAATATGTTCATAATTGCCTCTTTCTTCCCTATTATACCTCCAACATTTGCACTTGACCTGAGGAAAAATCCCTTGGAGTCTGCTTGGGGTATAAAAATACCTATGCAAACACTTCCAAGCAAAGATCCTAAATCTTCAAGACTTTGTTGCATATTTGGAAGCCATACATATATCCTCCAATTATTTCTTTGTGAAGTGTTTATCCAATCTCTCTTCCCAATCCTTTCTAACTTGCTCTAATTGATTCCTATAGTTATCATGATGTATTTTGTATGCCAAACTAATTGTCCCTTTTTAACAGCAGCTCCTGTTCTAGATTCTACTAAAAACTCTACTAGTGCTGGTCTTTCACTTAGTATCCTTGTATTTCTTTCTCTTTGTCTATACATTGATATCAGTCATTGATTCTGAAGGCAATCTGTAGTTTGCAGTCCAAATAAATTCTTGGCCTCTTTCAATTCTATTACCTTTCCCTCTCTAATTATTTCCTTCCAATATATTGGTTCCTTTGCTAGTTTACTCCAGTAAATTCCAGCCCCATCTTGCCTATTCTCTGTACCCCTAATTGCAGTCATTCCTATTTACAAAATATCCTTTCTTCATGCCTATGTTGGCTCAGTTCTTAGAATACTTCTGCTACTTTATGAATATAATAATTTCCTGTATGGATATTGTTATTCTTCTTAAGGATCTGCATCCAAAAGTTCCAGTCTCTCCTTAATTTGTGAGCTTCCCCCCACAGTTTTACCATCATCTCTTTCCAGTTTGAATGATAGCATCCTGTGTGCTATGTATTAGAGCCTTAACTGTGTAGCTCTGAGATACCCCTTCAAATCAGGTAATCCCAAACCACCTTGCTGTATTGGAAGGATCAACTTATCCCACCTGACTCTTGCCCTCTTCTCCTCACAGATAAAATCCTTCAACTATTTATTAATTGCCATCCACAACTTATCCTGTGGTTGATAAAAAGATGCCTGAAGTGTATAAATCTAAAGTGGCTAAAACATTTTCACTGCTTGTATCTTGGTATCCATATTCATAAAACAGAGCTTCCAGTTTCTCAGTTTATCTATTATCTTTTGTTTATTCTCTTTTCAGATATCCTTAACTGCCAAAACTAAATAATTTTTAAGCCATCATCCTATATACTTCATGTTATCATGTCCTCATAAATATGGGTATTACTGAACCAATTTGTGTGCGGGTATACAGTTTATAGTTATTGCTTTTGTTTTATCTTCATTAATTTTGCACCCTGAAAAGATTTAAAACTGTCTCAGAATGTTCCACAACACTGGAATGTTTTGTTCTGGTTTGTATCAGGTATAAAATAACATAATCTGTAAATAAAGCCAGTTTTTCTTTACTACCATACCAATTATATCCTTGAATTTCTGGGTCCCTTATTGTCTTTGCCAATGGTTCTAAATATAATGCAAATAAAGGGGAAAGAGGATACTCCCCTGCATGATTCCTCTACTTAAACAGAATCTATCAGAGAGGAACACCCCCATTTTATTTTTGTCTCTGATCCCTCATAATATCCTCCTAACCAACTTTATAATTTTATCATGGAATGCAAATGCTCCCATTGCCCTTCTCATAAAATCCCAGCTTACTCTGTCAAATGCTTTCATTGCATCAGGAACCACCAAAAGCAGTGGTATTTTCTCACATTCTGCTTCCCTCTGGATCATCATTGTTCTATTAATGTTGTCAAATATTTGCCTCCCTTCTGCAAAACCCCATTGATCTATATTTATCAATTTTGGCATCATCTTTGCCATTCTTTTAGCCAATATAGATGTAAACACTTTATAATCCTGGTTTAGAGTCAAAATAGGCCTATATGAGACTGGATTTGATGGGTCATTACCATCTTTAGATATTACAGACACCACTGCTTTCTTCCAGCATATGTTTCTACTCATTTTAAAATACTGTTAAACAAAACCTTCCAAATCTTCATCACTTTCTTCCCTTCTAGCTTCCAAACTTCCACAAGAATACCATCTATTCCTGGGAAATTTCCATTAGATCGATTATACATCACCATTTTTATCTCATTTCCTCCTATCCTGTTAGTAATTGAGCCTCATCTACCTCTAACCTTGACATATTTAATTCTTCCATAAACATTTCCATTTGTACTTTTTCTTGATTTCCACATTCCTCTGCTTTATATAGATTTTCATGAAATTTCCCAAATATTTTAATAGCTATAGAGGATCTCTGGTTATTTTCCTTGTTATAGGCTCCCTAAGCTTAGCAACAACCCTTTCTACTTTCTGTTGCCTGAGCTATTGGGATAAAAACTTGTGTGCTCTGGAGTTATTACCAAAACAGTTGCCTAACAGCAGTCTTTCTAAACTCATGCATATTATCAAGGTATTCACTTATTTTCTCTGTTGCACTCTGCAATCGTGTCTCTTCTTGTTCTGTGAGATTCACCCAATTCTGCAATACTTCAGTCCTTTGTCAGACCCTCTAAATAATTCTTGTTACTTCTTAACAGTATCTCTTTTTCTTTTATTTCTACCCTAGCCCACTCCCAAGCTATATTTTCAGAAGCAATTTCTATGTTCTCTAATAATTCCTGAATAATTTCCACTACCCATTCTTTAAATTCCTATTTTTTTAACAGATAGGTGGGGGAAGTACCAATGTCTGATTTCAATTTCATTACCCTGCATTTTTATTTCAATTATTATTGGTGTGTGATCTGAAATAGTTATTGGATGCATATCAAAACTTTCAATTAAAAACACACATTCCTGTGAAATATAATTTCTGTCTAGCCTTGCCTGTTTTTTGTCCCTTGGAGAATAATATGTAAATTATCTCGAAACTCTTACTACTGAATTCACACCTTCCATACTAAATATTTTCATAAATGTCTTCAAAAATCTACCATGTTTGGTTATACTTTACCATCTAGCCCTCCCCTCCGATACATCCTAACTATTGCAAATCAAATGCCATTCCTATAAGTAATATTCCCCAATGAAAGCTGATTATTTCTACCAGAATCTTCTTATGCTCCATTGTAGCACTTTTAGGTGGAATATAAATACATGAAGGCATAATCACCCTCCCTTGACAGTAGCCCCTTATTACTAGAAATCTACCATTATTATCTTTTTGTCCTCTTGTATCACTATTGGGGTTCCTCTTACAATTGGTGTAAGTACTTACATTCTTCTTTGTTCCAGATAGTCTGTTGGGTATCCATCCTGAAATCCTTTCTTTATCAAATCCATATGCTTATTTCTTTCCAAATGTGTCTCCTGTAGCATAACTAACTGCACTCTGCATTTTTAATGTAGCTCATAACTCTTTCTTTTTTGTATATGACTGTGAGACCATTCAGATTTAAAGATAATATGGAAAGTGTCATTATAAAAAATTATTATTCCCACCTGTTATGTATAACAGTTTTTTAAATGCATAGTTTCAGCTTTTGTGTTACATACCTACACTAATGTTTGGTAGGTTGATCTTTTATGCATTTGTTTTTTTGACATATCCATTTGAACCTATTTCACATCTTACAAAACTTTTTTTAAAAAAAACCCTCAAAAACACCCCCAAAACCTATTAACTTAATATTAACATACAACACTATGTATATCTTCAAATAACGAAGTTTAACCCTTCTAATAAGAATAGTTGTCCCACATTGACAGCCACACTCACAGGCTTGAATTAACCTATAATGAAGGTTATCCATGGACAAATGATAAGCATGTGCTTCTACTTCCAATAAATACTCTCTGTTTTTGTCTTATCTTTATTCCTCTCCCAAATAAAAAAAAACTTGAATGCTTTCAGAAAACATTATCTTCTAGCCATTGAAAGAAAAAATATTCTGTTTTTATTGCCCCCTTATCAGATTGTCTCCATAGAAACATGAGAACCAGATACACAGTTGTGTTCCACTACATGTATTGCACTGTAACAATTTAGGTGCTAGAGGAAAAACACTGTTCAGTATTTGTTATATTCAGTGTTCTTTTATTTATTTGCTTCCCCTTAAAAATTATTAAATCAAGACAAAGGTCTTAATCAGTCATTCTCCTATGCAAAATAAGAAAAGGCATGTCAATTTTATTTATATCATGCCTTTTTGTCCAGGCTTTCTTCTCAGTTATTTAATTTAGTATACATAGTACAGACAAAATCAACTGAAAACAAATTTTACTTTATAGCATGCAGTATATGCCTTATATTATAAAAATACTGTTAAAAACAAATTTTTGTTTTGCTTACAGTTAACTTTTTCCTTCCTCTTTCCTCTCCTAAATCTTCTTCCAAACATTAATGACATGAAGTAAAGCATATACTTTGGGGTCACTGCAAGTTTAACAAAGTCAAAAAAGTTCATTATTTCTAGATTTTCTTATTCTGTCATACTTCATAAATGTAATTAATGCTTTATATTTCTACATTGATTCATCAGTTTCCAAGTTGCTGGTTTTGTTCCTGTTGATCTCCATCTCTCAAATCCAGTCTCTGGCTCATTTCCACCATAAGCCTGATTATTCTCGTCAACTACTGTGCTTTTTTTACCTCTAAAGCATTTTCCTTTGGAACTTTGGAAAAGGTTTCACTGGCATAGTCTCTCTATGGGCTTTATTATCAGAGGAGTAAGAAGCAGAATCTCCTTCTGTTTGATAGCTCACCTTTTGTTGGACAAACGTTTGTATTTCCTCCTTAACGTGCATCAAATAATGATTTTGACCCTACAGGAAAAAAATATTCTGAATATAGCTGGATACAGCAGATTGAATCACACACCAGCTTCTCAAAATTCCCTGATTGCTGGAATAAATTTACTTCTCTTTGATGAGTAATAATTTTCCACAAACACTCTACTGTCTCCCACTTTTAGTACATTATCCTTCTGCTACAGTTTTATCAGAATCAAATATTTCTGCTGGTAGAGTTGCATCTTTACTATTAAAGGTTTGGGTTGCTTTCTAAAAGGACATGTTTAGAGCATACACATGATGTGTCCTTTCAAGTAACAACTTCTGATATGGAATACTGGTGCAGTTGCATATTTGTAGCTTCATAAAATGAATACAGTCTGTTCCTTCCAGTTTCTCTGGTGCAGCAGAAAATCTCAGGTTTCCCTGCTTGCTCTGTTCTCTAATTCTACCAGTTTTTGAAACATCTCAATCTGAGAAGTATTATACTCAGCCAGTCTTTTCTTCATGTTGACCTCTGATTTATGCAGTTTTATCAGCTCTTCTTAATATATGTTTAATGTTTCATCCATTTTTCCGACCTTTTGATATTTGAGTTGATATAGTCCTTCAATGTTTCAAATATTTTAATCAGCTCCAAGCATATTTGACTTTTTTCCCCTCTAGATTACTGGAAGTCATGTATTGCACCAAAGCTGGAGTTTGAAATGCTTTTTGCTGAACAGCTGCAGTATTATTCTTGGTCAATGTTTTCACCTCACCTTTTGTGATTGATTTTCTTTCAGGTTCTCTGAATTTCTTTTTTCTGGCATCCAGGCAGTACAGTTGTTCGCCAGTTACTGAAATTTAACTTAAAAGACAAATTCACTGGCTGTCTTTTCTGAGTTTCTGTTTTCAAACTGGTAGAGCTGAAATTAATCTGTTGCTCATCATGCAGCCATCATGGAAACCCTGAGATGGCTGTTTTTTCTATGGTTTCTGGTTCCATTGTGCCATACTAGCATTTGTTGTCTAGTTTTCCATCTCTGTTCTTTCTACCCTAGGACAACTGGAAACTAGTCTGGATTTAATTCAAAGTAGGTGCTTGTAATATATTAATACTAATGTCTTGACTTGTAATTATTTTTCCTAACTTATGCCTGCATTCCATATTCATTTGGAGCAGTACAAGGACAGTCCTAATCTCTCTCCCCCAGACCTTTACTGTCTATAAGGAAAAAGGTGGTCTTTATTTACATCTCAGTGGGCAAGCATAAACGCATGCAACTCGGTAACAGGTATTATTGCTAAGACTGTATAACAACATTTGTCTGAAACACCATTTTAGATCTAGTTCCTCTACTCTCCTTTTTAAAGCTATACATGTCTTCTGTTATAATTTATAATTTACTGGACATGATCCAATTCAATGAGTTATTTTACAAGAACAGAGAGAGTTTTTTTCTAGAGTCTTTTTTTATCCCAAAAGGGATAGAAAGGAGTGATAACTGAACAGTTTTTTGTACTGTAAGTGGATTCATTTACAAGTGTGAATAAGAACTTACAACTTTTCATTAGCTTTGTCATACTTACAACCCCTTCAGATAAAGAAAGTGTTGGGTGTCACTCCAAATTCCAAGTTATATAAAGTATTGCTCCCTCATGGCAAAAAGCACTACACATTTAATTCCAAGTTATATAAAGTATTTTTCCCTCATTGCAACATGCACTAGACATGTTTAGCTTTCACAGAGAGCCATACAAATAATGATCCTCAGAGTTATGGAGTTCTAGATTTCTACAGTTTTCTTGTTCCTTAATGACATACTCCCCATAAAACAGCAGTTTTATCTCAAGAATCTTTGCTATTGAAGTTAAAGTTCTTTAGAGAAATACTCACTTTAGCTTCCCCTTTAATCAAGAATTTTAATCACTGGGCTTCATATAAGTAGCTTATTGCAAGCACTCCTGTTTACCAGAATTCACAGTTTTTGACCAGAAATGCAGCTAATATTTTTTAGGGAGCTTACTTACTAAGCTTAACATTTCAGGCCGTATGGTTTTCCTTTAAAATTTATATCATCATGATGGAAATAACCTTACACTTAGCCCTAGAGCCTCATTCTTTTCTACGTCCTTGACTCCCACAGATGCCACATATAATTCTACATTAAGCTGGTACTTGAACTATAAGGAAGGGATTCATTCCTGTCTTGAAATATAATAGAGTGATTCATTCTTGCACACTTTGCAGATCAGCCATGATAATTTCAGAATAGGCTAATTCACTGAGGAATACATTAAACATATTTTTAGCAAATGGATTTTTTTTTCTCATGAATGGAAACTACACAATTCATTGAGATCAAGCAAAATAGTTTTCTGCATTCCACCACATTCTTTTCCACGTTTGTGTACTCTGCTTTCTTACATTTTTGCATTGGCCACAGCATCAAGGATTTGAGGTAGCATCTACATTATATCTTCCTTCCAATTCCTCCACAGCTCAGTGATTTCCCTTTTATAAGACACGACTTTCAGCAAAGTTCCCTCTTTCTCTGTTCTGCAGTTTTCTGATATAGCAATACAGCACAGTATTACATGCCAGCTTTAAGTCTTCTATACTCACAAGATGGAAGATTTCAGCTCAGTCCTGTTTTCCAGTTATTTTGTGATGACGTTTTTTTTTTCTAATTTAAAAGAAACCTGGAAACTAAAATATATCAAATCTTATTTTGCTAAATAGATATATTCCCTTTTACTTCCTTTTTGGTGCTAGTCCAGTCAATTTTAACATTTTTTTCTTGTACTGTCCCACAGATATTACAGTATTTAGTCTTCCATATTTCTTACTCAAAGTACATTTGTTTGTCATTTCAGATTTCATGCTAGGTTAACCTTTCTTCTGAATCCAATATTTCAGCTAAACATGTCCTTGGATTAATTTCTCATCTCAGCATCTCAGGCCTCATGGAAAGAATATTTACCCTACTTGGAATTTGAATTTTATAATTAAAATGCTAAGATTTCTTACTTTTGAACTCACTTCTGCTGTTGACCAAAGAAGTGTTATTTTAGAAGAAATTTAAATGCAGTCACATCAGACAGATGGATTTCCATTTTGATGGACTGGTGTGCAAATAACTTTACACCCTATTTCATAAAAACAAGGTTTCTTTGAGTGCAAATAATTATTACATAATCTGTTATTCATATTTCAGTGCATTTGTTTAAATAGGAAAATAAAGAAGAAAAGATGCTCAGCAGAGAGCAATCAATTCATATAATGGACTGAAAGGACTAAATGTGTTAACCAAACTGCCCAGCCTTATGCTTCCTTCCTCTATAAAAGGCATGAAAGGAGGACTAGTCACTTTGCTCATAAATTTCAACTTTCCATACTGAGAATGCGGACACTTTCTCTTATAATGTGGAACAAATGCACAGAATGTGGAACACTTCCACCAGCTTACTATACTACCAGCTTACCAACAACTTCAGCTAGGAAGCTGGCCAGATGGACACAATATGTTACTTTATGCTTATTATAAAGTTATTTTTATTAATTATTATGATCCAGTATTATCTGACATGGATACCAGTTAAAACATTCTTAACACTGAATGTGTGGCAGACCTTTTCTGTGTGAAACTGCAGGTAACCAAGAAATTAGGATAAGGGAGTCCACTTCCACATACTGTACTGCTCAACCTTCTATGTTGAGAAGACTAGGAGGCATTTTAAAGATCGAATCAGGGAACATATTCTAGATATCAAGAATGTGAAGACTACTAATGCATTGGCAAGGCATATATTTAAAAATCCATGTCATAGATTTAAATCTGTGGTGTTACAGCAATTGACCAAGGACAGGCAGTCAGGGTTCTGGACAGAGATTTAGATATCTGTGAGTTGAGGTGGCAACTGAGGTTAGATGCCACCAATTTTCCAGGTATCAACGACAATGTTAGTTTAACAGCTATACTGAAATTACAGTATATTTTAGGTTAACATTAAAAATGTTTTTATGGATTACTTAGTATTTTTACATGGGTTGTATTTATTTATTAGGGTTTTAATGTGTATTAAAATGGTGTTTTATGACTGGGGTAAGTGAATGGGGTTATTATGGGTTAATTTTATTTATTTATTTATTTATTTAAATTTGTTGACCGGGAGTGTCCGACTGGACGTGGGTCCATTTTCAGTGGAGGCCCGGGGAGAAAAGCTCCACAGTAAAATAAACAGACAGTAGTTACATTGGATTACATAGTGATTAACAATTTAACATAGAAATTACTTACAACATATTTACAGATGAAGAACGTAGTACATCAGTAGACAACTAGAATCTTTATCTGTGAAGTACATAACAGGCATTAACAAATGTTACAATGAGAAGTTCCTGCTGTATAATAAGTACTAGGCTTATGAGCATCTGAGCTTGCTATCATCAAGGTAGTTAGTGGAGGTGAAAGAAAGGTAGTAGTTGGATGGGGTGGATGATATTAGAGTGGGAGTTGCAAGGGCATAGCCAGCATGTTTTTAGGTGCGCTTTTAATAAAGTTTTGAAGTTGGTGCATGATGGTACAGAGGTAATTGTGGGTGGGAGTGAGTTCCATAATTTGGCTATGGCGCAAGAGAATAGTGCTTCACCAGCAGAGTTATTGGCTTTAGTGATCTGCAAGTGATTTTTGTTGCTGGATCTTAGTGGTCTGGTGGTGCGATAGGGTTGGAGTAGATTCTGGAGGGATGGGACATTTAGTGGATGGTTTACTAGTTTGTGGGCGAGTGAGAGTTGATACCACTGAAGGAGGTGAGGGAGTTCAAGCCAGCCCAGTTCAGCAAGTGAGAGACAGTGGTGACTACGGTAGGATGCCCCTGTGGCGAATTTTGCGATTTTGTTGTAGCAAGTCTCTAGCTTGTTTAGATCACATTGCCTTAGGTTGGTATATACTGGAGAGGCATAAAGTAGGGTGGTGATAAGGTGGGAATTTGCTATTGAAATCTTTGCTGCTTTGGTGAGAAATTGTTTATTTCTGTATAATGCTCCTAGTTTTTTGTGGACTTTTTTTATGGTCATGGATATGTGAATGTCAAATTTTAGTTTATTGTCTATTTCCACTCCTAGCAATTTGGTGTGTTCATTTGGGTATATAGTGGTGTTGTCTTTTGCTGTGATGTTAAAGTGAGAGTTGTTTTGAGTATGTTTGGTGGGTTGGAAGATGAGTAGTTTAGTTTTGTTTGGGTTGAGTATTAATTGGGCATCGGATAACCATGTTTCAACAGAGGAAAAGGCTTCCTGTGTGACTTTTGCAGTTTGGGTAGGGACTGGGCTGAGCAGATGATGGTAGAGTCATCTGCGTATTGGATGAGTGTGCCATGTTTGGTGGCAGAGGCTAGATTATTGGTGTAAACAGAGAAAAGTAGGGGTCCAAGGATGGATCCTTGGGGAACCCCTATGGAGACAGGTAGTTGGGGAGATATGTCATTCTGCCATACAACGGATTGTTGGCGGTCAGACAGGTAACTCTGAAACCAGTTGGTGACTGATTGTGAGAAGGACAGGTTATTGAGGACAGAGATAAGTTGTTTGTGTGGGACCATGTCAAATGCTTTAGATAGGTCTAGGAAAGTAGCAGAGGAGAGATAGCCATTGTTTTTATGCTGAAGGATAGTGTTTGTAAAGGAGAGTAAGGCAGTGGTGGTGCTATGGTTTGGTCAGAAACCATGCTGAGTACTGGAAAGGAGGTTGTTAGTAAGGAGGTAGTGTGAGACCTGAGAGTGTATGCATCTCTCTAGTATTTTGGAGAGTGGAGAGAGAATAGCTATGGGGCGGTAATTGGTTAGTTCTGCAGAGGGACCGCCTTTGTGGAGGGGAATTATATGTGAGACTTTCCACAATGTGGGAACGTAACTTTCTGACAGAGATCGGTTGTGTTTTATTAACTAATTATTCAATTGTTTAATTTAACAAGTTTCAAGGTGTGTATAAAAAGGGTTGAATTTCTTTTATGTGTTGTTCTGAAGAAGTCCAACAAAGGTTGTATGAAAGCGCTTAACTTCAAATGAGGAGATACCAGCTAGTGAATATACTTCCCTCATCCATCCTACGTTTTAAATGTGTTTTATGCATGCTTGCACTTCATTAATCTATATCTCTGTGCCCTTATACTTATATTTAACTTTACTGATTTTTTTTTCTTAATATAATTTTTGTTATAAAGCTTTTGTTGTAAACAGCTCTTTTGCAGAACTTTATTCATTAGAGGAGGGTCGGAGGGTGGTGTAATGGTTAAGGTGTTTACCTTAGAAGCACAAGGTGCAGGGTTTGATTCTCATAGGGGGTAATTGGCTAGGCTTAAAATGTGGTCCATGAGGGCAGTTAGCCTATAAATCTATGAATCTAGAGCATAAGCAACTGCAGTGTCAAAATTTGTTTTGAAGTGTAAGATTCTAACACACTCAGGTTGCTGTGAGAAGCATTTTGAGTCAGTAGGCTGGGGCTGATTGCTTGAACTTCTGGCTAATGAGGGAAGAGTATTGAAGGCAATATGCATGTGTTATATATGCCATCCAGTGGGAAATACCCTTTTAGGCAAGGCTCTACTCTTATGGTGAGTACCTTATACAACTTTACATTCCCTCCCTGTCCTTACTTTAATGTTGGCATTAAAATTCTACTTTCCCTCACGTTTTTACAGCCACACTGAGAAATGTCACCACAGTAAACAGTAACAGATAGGTAGTCATCCCAGAACATGAATGTTGTCTTGTAAGCAAATCATTTTAGGGCTTTTTCTGTAACAGGCCACACTTCATGTTTTTCCTTTCCTGGACTATATTATACATATCTGGCCTTTTAATCATGGCTGGCATTACCATTACTGCACATACCGTCATTATGTAGAAGTTATGAAATGTAAACTCACTTAGTTATGACCTTTTTCTTGAGCTGCCTTCCAGGTTTTCAATTTATTGGCTGCATCCTAACAGTAGCTAGATTAATATGCTTTGATCATCCTGCAGTGGCACCAAAATTCAGAGTTCAATTGTGGGGCAAAAGTAATTGTCTGGTATCATGCATTGGTATAACAGCAAGTACAACCTCCAGTGAACTGGTGGTCAGCAACTGCACACATACATAAACTCCTTTCTCAATACTAATTCTCTGTTTTTAACTTTCACGGTCATAAAGTGACATTCCCTGAACAGAACACAAATAGTAAAACATATAATATGCAGAAAAAACAATCAGCATCCTGCTATCCTCACCTTGAGCACTCAGTGTTTTCCTAAGTCACTCATGATGCCATTGCTTACTGCAACCACAAATGGCATTCCTGGTTATCATCAAGTAGTAGGAACTCCGCAGCCAATTTAGAGCACAACAAAACCCTGGGGACTTGTTGATTCTGCACTACAGAATAGGAAAAGCCACAGAGATCGCACTAGTGAGCAGCAGACAAGGAGAAGGATCACCGGTACAGGATAAGTGAACATGAAAGGACAGAACAGTTCCTTGATACCTGCAGTAATTGTGAAGCATGCACTGCCAATAAGAAGGTAGATTTAGATGGGTACAATCAATTTCGGAGCTCTGAATGGGAAATAGACGTCCATACTGGTGCAGTATTATGACATGGGCATAGTTCAGAGAAGCTCCATAAAGAACTACACAAGGGAGACAACAGACCATACGAATAATTAGTAGAAAGTGAGAATGAGGATATGTCTGTATAGGGCAAAAGGACTTGTGCTATAGCACTTGTCAAGGGTTTTTCACAGGGGGGAAGCCTCTGACATGATTACTACATGAGGACTGACAGAGCACAGCAATGGCAAACACTAAATGAATGATGTGTATTGGGAATGCAGGGGGGAATGGACTTCATGGGTGATAAATGAGGTGGATGACAGACAATCTACTGTGTTACTCACTAGCATGGCCCATATTGCTACTGCATTCTCTCTCCATAGCCCCATTTTTGGTCACTAATATACACAGATGTTTGGTAGCATTTGCAACTGAATGCACTAGTTACCACAGTATGCTGGAAGGGAGAAAGGACAAGAACAAAGACACTGAGCGCAATCATGAATGCACATGTCTGTGACAGAAGGAAAGAGGCAAGGAGGCATCGTTTTGGGGAACAATGAAGAAAGTAAGTTTGGTCAGTTTGAATAATTTAGCTGAGCGGTACTGCATGAGAGCAGTGAGACCTTAGCTGTACGGCACTGGATGAGGGAAGTGAGACCTCTGCACTGTTACTGCATTCTCTGTATGGTCTGCTCACTGTTCCAAACATGTTTTCTCTTAGTTATGTTATGAACATATAGTTTCAATCTACTAATAAAGGGATCATTAAAAAACAGCAGTATCAAACACATTATTAAAATCTAAACATCACAAAAATGAAGTCTAGACAGAAACAAATGGAAAAGATGTAGCAATATCCTTATTAAACAATGAAGTACCTACTGCTTCAGTAATCAGGCCGTGACATCAGCAGGTGAACTGAGCAAATTATAGTTTATATAATTTATAAAACAGCTGCTTTAATAAATAGCATATACTGTATAAAATGTCAAGTACAACACAATGCTAGCCAAAAATTCTTAGCATCAGGAATTCACTGTTAACAAACTTTGAAAAACAAAGCAAAACACTGAAAAAACATCTGTGCTAAAAACAATGTAGTATTTACTAACCAACTGTGGAATATATACTTCAAATGTGCAAAAATAAAAAAGGTTTGGCAAGAGTTGCTTGATAAATTCAGAGTGCAAATAGCAGTGCATACGTCACCTGTTTTTCACAAACACAGTGTCATTAACTAATGGGATATGTAAACAGTAGTTTCATGCTTAAAGAAAAGCAAAAAGCTGTTTGTTTTTGTCAGTTGTTGCATGCCATGTTCCATATGAAAGATCTTTCCTAAGCAGTTCATTTGTAAAGTGGATGACTATCGTTTTTACAGATGCTTGAAAAATACATCACTATAATTATGAAGTAATGCTTTATTTTCTGATCCTGTAGTTGAAACTGGTAGAAACTCAAAAGGATGTAACCTTTTCTTTAACTGTTTTTCCTGTACAGCAAGCTATGGACTGCCTGGACCAGAGTGACAGAGCCAAATCATAACAAAATTAAGACAAATGTGATAAAGTCATGGTAGCTGACGTGTTTTTCTCATTAGATCTTAGTTATACATCCTTTTCCATGGGTGGCATGATTCTGAACCATCCTGTCTATTCTTGGGTGGCCGTATTGGGCTCATGTGGTTCAATTTCAATGATCAGTCTTCCTTCATCATCATCACTGCTTATGTCACTGTATTCCAAGTGAATTTGTCTTCCAGTCATTCCTAAACTCCTTCTCCTCTTTGATGATTCCACTGATACATGTGAACAGATTACAGACTCTGAATAAGTGCTTTCCTGGTTTTGGTAGCTTATTAGAGAAGGTTCATAATTTTTCTCAGCAGTGTTTGCAGTCTTCTGGCAGGCTCTGTTATTTTTCTCCTTAGCTTGCATTCCATCATTTATATAATCATTTTCACTGACATGATGAACAGAACTTTGTTCGGATGTGAATAATGGTGACTGCCTCCCTTGCAAAAGTGACCGAATGTTTACTTTTTGTGGCACGTGTTTTTCATCTGCTGGCTGCGAGAGCAGCAGATTAAGCACATTCACAGATTTACCTTTTGTGCATGTTTCAGATGTGTGTGCAGGTACTTTGGGTTCTAGACCTGCAACTGTCATCATCAAAGGATTCATTTCATTCTGAACACTTTCCATGACTTGGTTTGTATCAGGGGAAGCCAAAGAGATGGGCTGTAAGCATGTCTCAATGCTCATCTCGACTTGGGTTGTAAACTGCAGCTCCTGCTTGGAAAGACAAACACATGGATGTGAGTGGCTGCCTTTATTATGCATTTGTTGCAGACCATGAAACAAACATTTTAAGTAATGGAACTAATATGCTACTATCACAGCTGAATTTCAGTTCCCAGATATTCTGATTGTTTACTCACTTTCATAACTGTGTAGAACACATAATTTAATTCAACTGCAGACTATAACAGTTATATTCAGAAGACCGATGTGACAAAAGGAAAGCACAGATCAGAATATGTTCAGTTTTGAGAATGTGAGCATTCTGTAATGTCACTCCTTTATGCATATTGAAACACATATGATCATAGGATGATATGAGATTACTAGGCTATCCACCCAGAGGTAATTTTAAGTCTAACTGTTTCATCCCAATGTAATACCATGAAAATACTAGTCAATACCCAAGATTTCACTTAGTGATGACTGCCCATGCCCAAGAGGGTTTCTTACTCACTAAGAGCAACAGCCCTTATTGGCATAACCACAGACTAATTTAGAGCTGTCTCCCTGTTTTAATCTGATTCTGGTTCATTTGAAACTTTTACCTGATTTGCCTATTGATTTTTTTTAACCACATTTATTACTATTTATAGTTCTAGTGGACTGTTGCAATCCAATTCAGCAATCTCATTTGCTATAACATTATCATCCAGCCTATAAGTATTTATTCCCACAGTGAAATGTAGAGCCAACAGCTTTATTGTATGTACAAAGGGCTGGGAATTCCAAGTAAGTGTAGGTCATAAGCTCATGTTGATGAAGTCCCTGCCCTTTGTACATGTAATAAAGCTGTTGGTTCCACATTTCGCTGTGGTAAAGAAATTTATTTTCCACCTCCTTTGAGTTGCAGGATTGTGTTGCTTTTGGTTTACTTGTCTCTTTAGGCAATCCTTCTTCCGTTTCAGAAACATTATAAGCTGAATAAGACAAATTGATTGCAAAGTAGCTGGACAGCACAGGGGTGCAGAAGGTAGCAGTGCTGCTGCACAGTGCTTAATTGTTCTCCAGTTCCACTCTCACCTGGGGAATCGTCCGTGAAGAGTCTGAGATGGGTCTCAACAGCTCAAACAGCACAGCAACAGAACAATATAACCTCTGAAGATGCACCTTATAATTACTGAGATTCTGAGACAGTGCCAAAAAGAAACAGCCTAAACGTTTACAAGTGGTTAATGAAGCAGAAGAAAAATCGGGGGAAGGGGGGGTTTAGGGGAATAAAACAATTAAATAAGAACTGATGTAGGTTAGTAAATACATAACAGTATAATTTTAATGTGCAAGCAACTAACACCTTAATGCATTAGAGAAAATACATTTTAGACTAATGAAAGGCTGCATGCAAATTAAATAAATGTCCATACCAGTTTCTCTTTCTCAAGGGAAATAAACTAAAATTGCTATTTGGTTTCTAACCTATTTAGGCTATATAACAGTTGACACTGAAAAATACTGTACATTTTGAGAAGGATATAACATTGGTCTCTACAGATTTCCAATTTATAGTGTGTCAAGCTGACATTAAAACCATTAGGCAGGTGCAGTCTTAAACCAATGAGAAAGTTTTTTTTTTTGAGTGCTTGTAGAAGATTGATATACTATGGGATGTCAAAGCCTGAGATTTTGAAATATGGCTTTTCAAGACTGCATCTCTCAAACTCACAACTTCTTTGACAGCCCATCCTATCAGATTTGTGGTTAAGTATATACTGGAGCAGAGTATGAGCAGACATTATGCTTTTTTCTTTTAACTGAGGTCTTCCCTATACATCATTCATGTCAGAGCTGTACTCAGTGGTGGCTTCAGGTTTCCATTCTTGCTGGGGAACAGTAATTAGCTGGTGGGGCACTTTGGACACCTGAAGACTCCAAGCCAAAAAAAAAAAAAATAATAATAATAATAATAATAAAGCATGGAAATGCATGATAATAATAAACTTGCAATCAATTTTTAAACATGAAAGACCATTGGCCGATGAAGAAATAAATGTCACAGTCTAGTAAAGCATTTACATATTTTATATATTGAGAAAATATGCACAACACAGAGAATAAAAAAATGTATCATATTGAAGGATTATGATTTGGATGGAATGTTAGTATGCTACAATGTAACCAGTCAAGTCAATAACTAACAATACAACAGAAAAGGGGGAATGGGACAAAGACCTTTGTGCCTCTGCAAAAAGAGAAAATGAATCTCATAACATTGATTCAAGAACAGCAAGTTGTATGTGTTCTATGCTGTTCTGCGTTATAAGGCTATTGATGACATGATAGAAATTATAAAACACTTTTCAGCTAATACTGCACATTTTACCAGCATTCAAGAAAAAATACAGCTTTTTACTGCAGACACTGGTAAACAGCAAAATTAGTTTAAACATTTGCATGCCTGTTAAATGTTCTTTGATGCAGAAGAATGAGCAGTCAATTACCAGCTCCTGGATAACAGTGATAGGTTTGATGCCTCAGAAAGAGTGTGAGATAGGGTCCATCACCACTTGGAGGACTATGAATTGGTAGCCTTAAAAAAACTGCAGTTCGGCTTCTTCTTTTTATGGAGGATTTGTGACTACTGTTAAGAGGTAACAACAGTACTAAGAATACAAATCAGAGTAATTCAGGCAAAAAAGTGAAAAAAAGTTGTCATGTTCTAGACACCTAGAAAGAAGCCACATACTACTGCCAGTCTAATTACATGAAAGTAAAAAAAACAATGTTCCTTATATATAACATGCCTCTTCTAAAAAGAGTTTTAAATGGATCCTCAGAACACATTAATATGGCAGGCCTCATTAAAAAATAAGAAACAGTGATTTCAGCGCATTAAAAAGTCATGAACATTCAGAAGCCATGTATCTGAAACACTTGATGCCCTTAGATGGTAATTTGCACATATGCTATGGTCTTCCATTACAGGAGATTTAAGGTATCACACAGGGAAAGCTCTAACTTGGCTGAGTTTTTCTTGCAGTTTTCACTGAATGGTTGTCTGTGTGACTTTTTACCCCTTGTTTTGGATGTTAGTTGGGGTATGATGCACTCACCTGAATCTTTATTGGCATCAGCTGCATTTAAAGGTCTGATGTTTCTGAAGTATAGACAAACTATCTACTTATGCTGTGCTGTGCTGATAAGGTCAATAAAAAGGCAGAAACGTGCATGTCCACAGCTAGTGGGGCTTGGCTTTATTGGCCTGAATGTAACCATAAAGATTTAAAAAGTAAAAAAGTCACTGACATTCAGAAGCCATGTATATGAAACACTTGATGCCCTTAAGGGATCATTTGCATATATTCCATTAGCCTCCATTGTAGGAGGTTTAAGGTGTCACACATCAAAAACTCTTGCTTGGCTGAATGGTTTGTCTGTTTAACCTTTTAACCCTTTGATTTTAAAATAGCTTAAGGTACAAATATACAATGAAATAAATGAAATATAGTAAGAACCATATATAGAATTGAAAAAGACAAAACTATCAAGAAAATGCTACAACACAAAACACATAGAGAAATACTTTTGACTTGAATACCTTAGGGGTAGCAGAAAATAGGGAATGTCTGATCACAATAACACACTCCAAGTTTTTTTTTGGGGGGGGGGGGATATATGATACTTGCATGATACTTGCAAGATTTTCTGAATGTTGTTATAACTGTCTGTGATTAAGTTTCAGCAGAAGAATTTATATCCATTTGTAGTTTTTTTGCCTTATAAATAGTGTAAAAAGAAAATGTATGTTGCAACCATGTGATTGTTCTGGAAAGCAAAGGGAGACTGAACAAAAAAAAAAGAACTTGTTATAAGTACAAATTACACATTTTAACAATTCTGCGAGCTTTGTTCATAGTTGCTAGTAAATGTTCCATGTTTTACCCATTTATGCCACATTTTGAAAGTTGTGTAGTATTCCATTTTTTGAAGCTAGAAACTTGGCTATGGTTGCAGTTTCTCTAATTGTTCTTGTTGTTGGTATAGATCCAGCGTAATAATCTGTCTGAGAAGAGACCTCAGAGGTTTCTAACTAAGAAGAAGATGAAGGGACTCCAGCACGTGCCTTACACAGACTGACTAAAGTCCCTGTCACTATATTCAGTACTGTATAGACTTCTTAAGGGAAACTTATACCTGGCTTACAGAGCAATCTCTGACCCAAAACTAATGAAGCTGCATATCTGTAAATCAAACGGGACTAGAGCTAACCATTCCAGGGACCTAAATATGGCCTGTAACTTGAATAGGATGTGCTGGAGGGATAGATTTGTCTCCCTGTGACTGCCATGTCTTTGAAAAAGGCTGCCAATTCATGTGAAGTAAAGTGCCTCTATGACACTGTTCAAAAGGAACCTGGACAAGTGCATGGAGCACCATAAATTCTTACCTGGGATAGCGTCCACAACCATCCTGAACATGGGCAGTTATTACTAAATACAGTCCTGGGTATTGACTAGAGTATCTATGGTATTACTTTGCAATGAAATGGCTAGGCTTGAAATGGCCTCTGGGTCTATAGCCTAGTAACCTCCTATTATTCTATGATTGAATTAAGACTAGAAACATTTCTTTAAATTTTCTGCTGATATTTATTCAGTTTAGTGTGGTTTGACATTGCCTTACATCTAAAGCAACACCAAGAAAACTAGAGAAACTGCAACCATAGTCAAGTTTCTATCTTCAAAAACCAGAACACTACACAACTTTCAAAATGTGGAATAAAGGGGCAGAAGTTACTGTGTGTTTGTGTCCAAAGATCAGAGTTCATACTTCTTATTGTCCGAAAAATGCATGTTGACGCAAAAGGTGCTATTATTATTTTTTAAGTGAATTAGAGTAATATTTGAAAGGTGTTCCTGATTTTGAGCTTTTATTGTGCTATTATTTTTGGCTTTGCCTGGAATTCTTGTGCAAAGAAGTTGAGAGCTATAGTATCTGGTGTTCTGCCAGTGTTTATAAAACTCCTTGAAAGAGAAAACCACCCCTGAAAATCAGAAGCATCATCTCTTCCTAAAGTCCAGGGTGTGCAATGCGATCGGTCACTCTGGGCTGCTGATGTCTAATGCTTACTTTGCTCATGTTCATTATCAGCTTTATCCTAAAATGGTCATACCACAGCCATGTTCAGTTAAAGAGCATAATCAGAAAATTAATACATTTTCCCTTGTCCAACCAGCAGCAGCTCTTGTGAGGCTCCCACACAGTCAAGGATGATTAAGGGGTCCTCCTGCAGTCATGGATATTGCAGATACCTAAAGCTAGGTATGTTGTTCATTTTAGTGGAGAAAATGTCCATCAGTACGATTTAACTAAGCCAGGGGGCAGTATGCCAGAGGTAAAATATTTAATGGAATTGTGAAGCCTGTTACTTGACAAAACACTGTTTATAACCTGAGATATCTTTGAATTTTAAATAAGAGTTATTACCAACCTGGTTTATTAAGTGCACAAGGTTGCTGTACTAGCTTTTGTTGGTTTGACTGACATGTTACAAAATCAAAACAAGATAACTTTGCTGTTGTTGGGGGGCCCCAGGACCAGAAGCATTACAAGCTGTCAAAAAAGTGATTTCCAGTTGGTGTAGTGAGCCAAACTTTATAGGTTCACAAGTTCATTGCCGGCTATGGAGAAAGTATCCCTTTTCACAGGGATGACCCAGGAGCACTATCTAAGTGACTTGTTCAAATCATACAGTAGACAAATGGGGATGGAAGGATTCAAACTATGTACTTTTGATTACTAAACTAATGTCTTTTCCCAGTTAGGGGTCACCACACAGAACTCTGGTCCGTTAATGATTGACAGTGGATTTTTACAGTGCCAAGGTGCCAGCCCAATGCCCAATCATTCACACATGCACCTACCTGCATGTCTATAAACATCACTCGACCATGGGGAGGACATGCAGACTCCACACAGATGGCGCTCCAGCCAAGAATCGAACCAGAGAACCTCTTGCTGTAGGGCAACAATGCTAACCGCTGCACCACCGCAGATTTTGATTACAAGAAGTAGTTTGTTGACAGCTCAGAGCCTTAAGTGCCAGACAACTCTAATTCTCTTAAATAGTTAACACAGTGACAACAACAACAGGTGTTGCATCCATATGCATTTTTTGAACAATATAGACTGAAACTCTAGTGACTGAAATTATTGACTTAACTGTAATCCTCAGTGATTTACCAAAAGAAAAAGTTAATAAAGGTCAAGCCTTTTGTTATCTGTGGTACAGGGTTTGATTCTTTCTGGGTCTATTTTTCCCTACTGTGTGACTCTGAATAAGTAACTTAATTGGACAGTGCTCCCGGGCCATCTTACCTTGCAGACACATAAAAAAATGAACATTTTCCAAATGACAACATTATAAAAACTTTAATGATTGGCATTACTGATGAATGTAATCCTCAGTGATATAAGATTTAACTTTAGTTACAATAATAACATATTTAGCATTAAGCATAAACTGCATTTGTAAACATCAGAAATCATTATTTTAGAAAAAACAAAGTATTAAACTAAGTATTAAACATAATAATCTGGTGAACAAGAACCTTCAACCTTGTTAGCCAATGGAAGGAGTTTCTGTATGAATATTTGTGATGTTATTAACAGGGATATTCATTGTAATGCATTGTCAGAGTGTTCTGAGGCATACCTATCAAAAAACTGTGCCTCTTGTTCAGTTTAAATAATGTTTCAGCAATGATCTGGCAAATTGTTATCTCTGTATCTCTCTCTACTATGCTTTTCTTATCTTAGAGACAAAAGTGTATGCATGTGTCCACTAGAATGTCTAAGATATACTTAGGCTTGTTTATTATATGACAGGTATGACTTTAATAGAAAATACATTAAAGTGCTTCTCTTACAGTTTCCTGCAAGAAACTAGTGCATTTCTATTAAAAATGTCAGGACCACAAACCAGAAGATCACAACATAGAACATAATAATCTGATAGGAAGCACAGAGTAATTACCCTTCTTGGCAGTTGAATGCTGCTTTTTGTTCAGTTGAGAATCCCCAATGGTTACATCAGTGTTTATTTTCTAATTATAAAATTCCTTATTAAACATTGCTGTATGATAACAAAAATTGTAGCACTGTGCTACAAGCCATGCATTGATAGAAAATATTTTTCTGGCTCTCCACAACTGACAATTAGCTGACTCCAGGGCATTTCCTCATTTACTGGGTCTACCAGACTCTCCATCCTCTCCTAGAATAACTCCTGCCCATGCTTGTGGCACATTAGGACACTGAGGCATGTGGGTAGCATTACATTGCTGCCAAGATGTACTTTCCAGTTGCTTTAGTCTGCTAGCCTTTATAGGTTCATAAGGTCATAGGTAAGTACTAGACTAGCTGCCGTTGCAGGCCATTTTAATTCTATCCAGTTTCTCTTTTTGTGCTCAAAATCACCTATCCCATTTGGGTTTAGATTGGCCTTACCCATCCCGTGGTCAATAATTATATATTACCCTTAATGAGAATAACTGGGATCATACCATATATAATTTGAGGGGACCCATGCATTGGATAAAGCATATAGGAGCTGCCTCTGTCCATTAGTAGTACAGGGGGCAGTCCTGCGGTAAATTTTCTCTTTCTCACCCATAGATCTAAGTTGTGCTTGAATATGAACAGGGATGAACTTTGTTTTATATGATAGGAAGTTAGAAAGTCTGTTTCACAGCATCAGCATCCTCTGTGAGATAAACCTTTTCTTCCAAACTGTTCTGTTGATGTTGCAAAATAAGTTTACATCTGTAGACAAGAGTATTTCTGATGTCATTTGACTTGCTGATGTGCAGTAAATCCATCAGTAATGGGTTGAGGGATGCCTTGTATGCCAGACACAGGTAACCTTTTAGCAGTCTGTAGGATACCAGGTATAGTGACAGGGCTTTGAGTTGGCCCTTGTAGGACATGTTGTTTAGGCCTTGTATCCTTTTAGTAATATATCTCTGTTGGTGCTCCAGTTGTTGCATGTGTCTGGACAGATACATGTCAAAGGGGGCATTATATTCAACGAGTGGCCTAATGAGGGCTGAGTAAATGGGGGAATGACATCCCTAGATCTAGACATAATCTCTTTGTTTATAAGCTTTGCATTTTCTTAATTCAATGGCCAAATATAGGTCAAAAGTTAGGTCACTGTCCATATAAGTTCCCAAATCCTGAATGACTGGGTCAACTCTTAGGGGTGTATTGTCAATGTGGTAGTTACTTGGGGTAGACAACTTCCCAAAAGATACACCAATATATTTTTGGCATTTAATTTCAGCCCATAATTTTGGTACAAGTTATTTATTTGGGACAAACCTTCCTGGGTATTCAATGACTGCTCCTAACTTGCAGTCATTTGCAAATTCTGTCATCCAGAACTGTTTGATATTGGCTTTTACTTCAATAACATAGATGTTAAACAGAAAAGGTCCCAGCACAAAACCCTGGGGGACTCCACTGGTGACTGGGCTCTTTGTAGAGGTAACTCCTCCTGTTGTGATTATCTGCATTCTATCTTTCTACCAGCCAGCAATCCAATGGGTGACATAAGAGTTTATTCCCAGTTTATTTATCTTTTTTACAGTGCCTGGGTGGGAATTGCATCAGAAACTTTGTCCAGGTTGAGGTGTGCAGTCTCTTATGTTATGTCTGTTCCATGCCTTAACTTTTCTTCTCTCCTCTTCCCCTTGGTATTCACTCATAATGTCCAGGGCTAGATGTGCAATGGAGCATGCTGGAGTATCATTCTACATTTGTAACTCAACTAGTACACCAGCTGCTTTAAGGATTATTCACCCTGTGTGTCCCCAATCCCACTAGGAATCAACTGTCAAAGGTGCCTGAGTATATCCCTCCTCACCAAGATGGGACTGCCTATTCTCCCCTTGTCAGCACCACAGACATCTGAGCTGGTAACTGAACCCTAGTTGCCAAAGGCATAGTCAGAGTTTTAACCCTCTACATTGTGGCACTTGTATGACAGAAAATGATTGATGCAAAAGGCCTCTACCAATAAGTTTGGCTTGCCAACCTTTATGCCTGTTCTTATTTGCCTTTAAATAGTTAACAGGTACCCAAGGCAACTATTATGAAAACAAAAGTGTGTGATGTGCCTTGTATTTCTGTACTGAAATTTTCCCCTTTTTACTTGTTTTACATATATTCCTCATCAAAGCCTAATATTTTCAAACATTTAATGAGTTCTTCTTTGCCTTCTTATAGTAATAAACTAGCATTCTGAGTGGAAACAGGGATATGTAGTACCCTAATTGACATTAATTTTGCATTGCTAATACTTAGAGAGCCTGTAACTACATAACAGATTAACTCACACACTTCTCCTTTTCTGGGATGTCTTGCTCAAGACCTATACCAATAAAAATGATGTTTCTTTCCTTTGATTTTCTGTGTGTCTTAGTATACTTCATTTGACCTTACATTAGAAGATCTTGTCTTGCAAATCATACCTTTATCTTTTGTTCAATGAACCAGGTATAGTATTGTGTTCACTAATCCAATATGCTCCATTTTGAATGCCAGAAGTCCTTTAAGTCTTTGCACAAACCTAACATTATTTCAAACCTATCTACCCATGCTTCAGATGTTAATGCTGGAAATAAGCTGCTATCATACAGTACAATTTGTATAAATTTATATCAATAGGTCTTGCCACCTCCAAATGTGTCTTGTCTTTGCATAGCAGCTCTAGAAGAGCCAGTATTGTCACATATCACCTGGAATTTAGGAAGATCTCCTGATGCAGCTCTTCAGTCTTCTTGAGGATTGGGGACAAGGACGGGGAATAGCTAGGAAGATTAGTTCTTCATAGTGATACCTCATTTATTCCCTTATCTTATTTCCTTGGGGATTTTGAGATTGCCTGTTTCATTACTTAAACATGATGCTTTCTTGAGATACTGTATCACATTTTTTCTGTGCATTTTTGCATTCTTTGTTTTTGAATAACTATCTCTGACTGCTTGGTTTGCACAATGCTCCTGGGAAATAACTAAATTTTAGAGCCTCACTCACGGTTTAATTTTCTTAAAACAGACTTACTCAGATGTTCTTAACTGTAGAACTGTGTGTCTGTGCATGTGTGAGTCTATGTACTGATAGAGGTAGAGTAAAAAGTATAACGTTATTCCCTGAGTAATGCATATAGTCCTCCTTACAGTTCCTTTCTTCTTTGGAGACAGAACTGTGTGTAGGATAGTGTGGTATTTTGATAAATATTACTTGTGTTATCTCTCAGTTTGCTAGTATATCTCAGACAAAAAAAAGTGTGTGGTCTCACAGAAGGGTCTGCTACTCAAAAAGACAGACTAAGATAGCATGTTTTACTCATGTGCTTCCTGTTTTTCCTTTTTACATTTTCAAAGTGATTTTTTTTTTTCAAATACCAATATGTTTTCCTTTTGAAAGCCTTTAGAATTTGCCAGTTCTGATGGACCCTGCTGCATCTTTAAGATGTCTTGACTTCATGCCATCTCTCATCTTATAGGAGTCAGTTTATTTTCAGCTGGATCCTACTTCAGCATGCTTTTTACAAACTATGATTTCTTACCCATCCAGCAATAGGTAACTGGATACAATTACTTCTTTACCTCTGTTTCCTCTCTGTGTTTATTAAATATTGTAAGTAGAGACAAACACACACAGCTGCACCATTTTCTGTCACTTCTGTTAGTATTACTGGCTCAGACAACTGATATGTATTTCTTCTTTTTTTGTTCACCACTGCCACAGACTTCATAATGCAACTCCATTGTTCATGGCCATTCTGACTTTACTGATGAGATAACCTTCTGTTTATCAGTATTAGTCCTCCATTAGTATTAGTCCAGCATTTATTTCTTTTTTTTCTTCTAGTTCTCATGAGTAGGTTGGACTGCAGAGCACATGTAAGATAAAAACAGTAGCTGGAAGCCAACCTCTTCAAACAGCTGGGGGCCCTTTTTAATATCCAGTTCAGATGCCATTGCTTTTTTTCATCATGTCTAGCTTCTTCTCATCTGTCTCATTGCAAACATCAGGTTGGTTGTGCTGCATCCTAATTTGAATCCAGACTGCACATCTCCCAGCTTACTTTCTACTACCCTGTGTATTTGTTTATCAATCACCCTGTCCAGAACTTTTCATTCAGTTTGACAGGAATGGGATACCTCTGCACTGCCTACTATGGGGATGATTCATTTCTTTGTTCTTGCACACTGGCATTACTATGCTTATTCTCCAGTCCTCTGGATACAACTTTCTCTCCATACTGTTGTGAGTATCTTCAGGAGTCATTTCTTCCTCATCTCACCTAGCATCTTGATCATATCTGCTGTGACATCATCTGAGCATGCTGCTTTCCCTGACTTTATTTTCCTTAGTGCTATTCTTACTTCTTCTAAGGTGGGCTCCTTTTATTCTTTCATTGTAGGCTGTGTCTGATGCAGTACAGCTTATGTGGGGGTTTCTTCATTCACCAGCTGCAGGAAGTGCTCCTTCCATCTGCATCTGCCTTAGATGTTCTGTGAACTTGTGAACAGGTTGTTGCTGGCATCTCTTAAGAAGAGTATCTGACTGTCTTCTTTATCTTTATGTCTTTGCCTTGCAATCTGATAGAGTTTCTTTCTGCCATCTACTGAATCACTTTTCAGAAGCTGGCAGAGTGTCTCTGATGCCTTGCTCTTTGCTATTACAACTCTTTGCTTAGCCTCCTTGTTAGCCAACCATTATTCCTTCTTAGCCTGTTCTGTCTTTTCTGTCTCTCACTTCTTCCTGCATTCCTTCTTACTTTTTCATAAATTCCTAGACTTCTGCTTTCCACCACCAGATTTCCTTATGTCACTTGCTTCCATACTTGGCTTGGTCACATGTCTGTTTTATAGTCCTTACACATTCTCTTTTGAGGTGCTGCCATTCTTCTTCAACTCCACCTATTTCCTCTTCTTCCTGAGGTGCTAGAGCCCAGAGTAATTCACTAAACTCTTGTGTTTTCTCTCCAGTCAACTTCCACAACTTCACCCCAGTCTCTGTTGACCATAGAGCCCTCTCTGACCAATGCTTGCAGCTGATTGTGGCAACCAGGGGTTTAAGCTGTGGGCCAACTGCTTCACTGTGGTTGACTTTGCAATCACTGATTCTACCCCAATGCTGTTTCCTTACTAGATGGAAGTCTACCTGAGTTGCATGTTGGCCACCCTCATATGTGATTTTGTGAATAATGACTATCTTTCTTGCTGATCTGTGTGTTAGCCACCATCAAGCCATTTGCCAGACAGAAGTCTAGAATGGCCTCATCTTCTTCATACCTCTTGCCACACCCACATAGACCCAGGCAGTCCTCATATCCTCTTTTATCCGATAGGTGTGTTTATTGTTTGAGTGTGGTGCACCTTGATGTCAAGGGCCAGACATGCACTGTTTTTGGTGCCAGGAGGGCCAAGTTAGTTTTGAAAGGTCTTTTGCAGCCTTCTCCTTCTCCTGTCAACAAGCATAGTAGGAAGTCCAAGAAGGACAGGGAAAAGGTGAAGGAAAAATATTCTAAAAAATCTGCCCATGAATCCAAGCCCAAGGACAAGAAAGAGCACAAACACTCCTCTTCTTCCATCAAGGGCGAGCCTTATCTGAAGATTCACTGATCTTCAGTTTCTTTGACTTCTAATCCATGTGCACTTTTGGCATGATCTCAGCACTAGCACCCGTGATTGCAGTTCTGTATTCTATCCTTCAACTTTCCTACATGTGGTATCCCTACTCCATTTATTTCCATGAATCCTTCTACTTCTTCAGCCAGGGTCCATTCTCCTTTCTTTTCCTAATACCCAGGCTGTATTTTCTCTAGAACCACCCCTTTCTACCATTCAGATCCAGACTTCTCCCTTCTGGATCCAAAGTTTGGATCCAACTACTAAGAAGCCTTTGAAGCCAGCATCTGTGGATTCTTTCTGGTCCACCAGGTCAGTTGGGAGTCTTAAATCTTCTGAGTTAGAGAAACTGATGAATTTCTTCCTTCAGGTCCTGATAGACCTAGGGATCATTCCTGCCTCCTTGGCTCTGAGGCCTGAGTCCATGGCACATTCATTTCTGAGTCTGATTTTTCCTCCTCTATCCTCTTCAATTCTTGGGTTCTTTGGTTTGGCTGTTCAGTTAACGTCCCCTCAGTTGGTGCCAACAACTTGACCAGTTCAGACACCAGCACCATCCTTGATATTCTCGATTATGTCCAAGTCACAAATGGGTACATCTCTGGGCTAAGTGATTGGGGCTGCCCCGCCCCCCCAAGGATAGGGGTGGACTTTCTGAGTTTTGGAGTCATCCCTGCCTCTGGCTGCTTTGGCCTTATCACAGCACCTTTCTCAACATTGGAGATGACTGGGTTAGCACCAGACACCAGGTTCCCACTTAGATCTTTGGATCCGAATGGTGTCAGTTCTGCCCATCAGGCCTTGGTTTCACTTTTGACATTGTGGACAGGATCCTCTCTCTTTAGGAGACAAGGTTCTTGACAGCTGGTTCAGGACCATCCGGATCCCTTCCTTCTTCTGTGTCCTTGACTATGTATCAGACTGCTCTGGAACAGTCCACATCTATAAGCTACTAGACCACCCTGCATTCACGATCATCCGCCTTTTTTGTATTGTCACCTGCTTCTCTCCCGGGGGTGGGATCTATGCAATGAATAAGTGTAATAGGAAGCACTTGGACTCCCCTAAGGAGTCCCTCATTGAGGATACTGACCTAGATGAATGGGAAGGGCCCTGCATGTCCTCTCACAAGGATGCCTTGTTCTGTGATTTACTCAAATTATTGAAGCAGCATGGGGTTGGAACACTGAAGCACTTTTCCCAAGGATTTGGTATTTCTGGAGGTATTCAGAATTGTCCCATCCCTGTCCTAGGGGACCCCCCCCCCCCCCGGTGCCCTTGTTGACCTGATATCCCAGGGGACCTGAAGAGACCCCAGTAATGTCCTGGTTCTGCTCAAAGATATAAGATACACCCCACTGGAGGAAGTGTATGGTGGGAGACACAGCTGTGATTGCAGTAGCCTCCAAAAAGGACATCTCAGAAGGCTGTTCCATAGTCCATCTGCCCTTCATGGAGTTTCTAGCTTTAGACTGTTTGGAAAAGTGCACTTGCACTTCAGCTGCATTCACCCTTTGTGAGCTGAATTATCTTGCCCATTGGACAAGGTTTCAGAGAGACTTCATCTCAGAAGTGTCAAAAGTGGTGAATACACAGAAGCCCCCAGACTGTCAGAAGACCCTGGAGGCTCAGTTGTCAACTACACAGTCTATTGCAATGTATCCATGGGGCTTTTGTCAAATGCTGCTGATGGTATGTTCCTCTCTACAGGCACCACTATCACTATATGCTACCATGCCTGGATGTACTTATTGAACTTTGTGGACCATTTTAAGGTTTCATTATCAATGCCCCTTTTGATGGATCCTCAATCTTTGGTTCCAAAATCAAAGAGACTCTTACCAGAAATGAAAAGGATTGCTGTCTGCTGTTGGACTCTGCGTCTAAACCCCTTGGTGGTCATTACCTAGGAACCAGAAAGGGGGGGGGTGTCTCTTTTTTTTGTAAATCATAGAAAACTTTCCAAGTCACTCCTAATGATGATTACCCTCCAGGTGTGGGGGGTTAACTTTAACGGATACGACCCAAGGTGGAGGGACAATCTGCAGAACTACAGCTTCCATGGATCCTTCTTGGTCAAGCTCTTCAAGCACTTATGAAAGGTTCCAAAAAGAACGTTGGTAAAGGACATCAAACAGATACCAAGAAAACAACAAACAGATGTCCTGAGCCAGAAACACACCATAAGCGCCACACAGCAGGAAAATACACTTGTAGAGTTTTGTAAAATTGTTTTAATCGTAGAAAACCACCATATAAAATCAAACAAACCAGGTTAAGTGCTTTCTTCCCTGTACAACACTTAGGGGACATCTTCAGAAACAAATACACATTCCCATATAATCAACCTGTTTATAAACCCAAAAAATCAATCAATCAATTAATCAATTAAATATTAAACTACATTAAATTGAACATTGAAATATATGATTTAGACAAAATTCTATGTGATACAAATGTTCACAATTGAATAACAATAAATACATTAAATAAATTGAGGAATTTATAAATTGGAGAATTTATAAAATGAATGCCCTTTTCCTTAAAATGGGCACAAGGGACAAAGAATCATTTAAACCTGGTGCCTCCAAGACATTTAATTTAATAATCCAATGAATTCATTCAGGTCCACTAGAAGTTCCCACCAACCTCCTCTGGGGTTGTGTGGTACAACTTCTAATATACCAAATTTAAAAGTCGTGTCACCCTGGCAAACTAAAGTGTGTCTATAAAGTGCATTATTCATGTTGTTCTTACTAATAGCATATAGATGCTCATATACGGGTCTTAAAAATTCCTAGTGGTTTTACCCACATAGTAATTATCACATTTCTGACACACAGAAATGTATATTACACCTTTGGTGTTACAATTGCCATTTTGTAAAAAAAAAATGCCTCTATGATGGCCTTTAAGATGTACTATATCCTTATTTAAAATAAAAGTGCATTGGTTGCAATTTCCACATCTAGTTGTTCCTTTTGTATCCAAGGGTCTTGGTATAACCACCTCCTCCATTAGATTTTTGAAATTATTTCCTGCTTTATAAATAAAATTTGGCGATCGACTCAAAAGTCTAAAAATGTCAACATTACCCTTATAAATATTCCAATTCCTTTGTATAATTCCCCTAAGTTCTTTCACCAACCCCAAAGATTATAACCATACTTGTATTGTAAATACCATTCCTTGTAAAACTATTCACAGTTTTTTGTATTGTTTCACTACTACTTAACAGGGGTCTGTATTTAGTTTCCCAGCCACCCTTTATTTCTTCTACTATATTGTCTAGAAGTTTATGGGGATATCCCCTCACTTCAAACATTTTCTTGATGTTAACTAGTTCTTCTATAAATGTCTCTCTAGTGGAACACATCCTACTGGCCTTAACCAACTGGTCCTTAAATATGTTCCTTTTAGTATGAATTGGATGGATACTCTGAAAATCCAAATAACTATTATAAAATGTTTCCTTCCTATGGATTTTTGAAACAAATGTTTGGCTTGTAACATCCTTAAATATAGTGACATCCAAATAATCAATACTGCTCTTAGAATGCCTAGCTGTGAATTTAAAATAAGGACAGATCATATTCATATATTTCATAAATTCTTTTAAATCAACAGAGTCATTCTTCCATAAAATAAATACGTCATCCAAAAAACAGATGTAGGTGTACCAATAGGGTTTATATATGCTAGTAAAAATATACTTCTTTTCCCATGCATAAAGTACCATGTTGGCATATATGGGGGCGCACGTAGTACTCATTGCTACCGCCTGTACTTGTCTATAGAACTCATCTTCAAAGGTGAAAAAATTATTGGTTAGGACATATTCCATAACGACCATAAGGAAATTGACCATTGTGTCCGAAAAAGGAGTGAGCTCCCTAACAGCCTCATGAAAATGTTCCAACCCTTCATTATGAGGGATAGAAGTAAATAAATCGACAATGTCAATGTTGGAAAAAATAACATTGTTGTCATACCATTCACCTTTGAATTTGGACAAAAGATCCCACGACTCCTTAAGTAAGTAATCAATGGGCTCAACAAAATTCTTAAGTATTCTGTCCACAAATGTACTTAAAGTATGGGTAGAACTATTCTTAGATGAAATAATCACCCTAAATGGGGGTTGGTCAATAGATTTGTGTACTTTGGGAATAACAAAGACCTTGGGCACTAGTGGATAGTCGGTGGTCAAAAAATTAAACAAATAACCCTCTGTAATAAACAATCTTCCAAAAATAACTGTATTTTTCTGTGTGCTAAATTAACCTCAATTCTGGATGTCGTTTGGTATTTATCGGTGTCTGAAAACATAACGGTAAGTTGGTCTATATAGTCAATGGTGTTGAATAATACAACCCCTCCCCCCTTGTCAGGCTTCATTATTCTAAGCATAGTGTTAGGCCTACATTCTTTAAAAAGAGTGGATTTGTCCTTGGTTAAATTGAAATGTCTCACATTATTTGCTTTCTCAAAAGCCGAAATTATGGGGTGCAGGGGTGGATTGTAACAACTTCTCTTCTTTAATTTAATGTTACCCTCATCAAATTGCTTGTCTTGGTCTCTGAAGAGTACCTTAAAATTAAATTTTCTAGTATAAAGTCTTAATTCAGTAATGGCATCCACTGTATCTACCTTAAAAGTTGGTATAAACTTAAAACCTTTTCTAAATAAGGAAAAGAAAACTTTATTCAGGTTTATTCCTGTATAGTTGTAAATCTTAAATCCATCTAAAGTAGCACATTTACCTTCTTAGTTAATAGCATTGGAATCATTTCCCTCGAGACTTTTCTATCTGTAACTGGTGTTGTTCCTGTATCCCCCCCTGTAATTCCCTCTGATGTTGTTTCTTTGCATATGGCCACCTTCTAAAAAAGGTCTTTGCCATTTTCTATTTTCTATCCGTTCAGACCTTCTAAGAGGAGGATAGTTTCTCTCATAGTGTTCAGGTGTATTTTCATAGGTCTCATGTTCCAAACCAGTTGGCATGTCGTTTGGTGTTAAATTATGTAAGTTATCACAAGCCAAACGTTTGTTTCAAAAATCCATAGGAAGGAAACATTTTCCAATAGTTATTTGGATTTTCAGGGTACCCATCCAATTCATACTAAAAGGAACATATTTAAGGGCCAGTTGGTTAGGGCCAGTAGGATGTCTTCCACTAGAGAGACATTTATGGAAGAACTAGTTAACATCAGGAAAATGTTTGAAGTGAGGGGATATCCCCATAAACATCTAGACAATATAGTAGAAGAAATAAAGGATGGCTGGAGAAAGTACAGTTGTGTACACCTACCATAAATGTAGATGTTCGAGTGTCTTCACTGTTGCAGTCATGACCGTAGGGTTCTTCCCTGCCGGAAGGCAGTCCTCGGTTGGCCAGAATCCCAAAGTCTGGGTCAGGTGTCAGCTGTTCAACCATGCTCCCTGATGTCAGAGTGCCAGGAGTACAAAGCTGATAGCCGATTCCATCTTCTCCAGTTTTTCTTGCCCCAGATGTTAGGAGTCCCAAAATGAGAAAGGTCCCATATTCTTTGCAAGTACACCTCAGAAGAAAGGTGAAAAAAGGAACCACACAAAAGTAAAAATAAGAGGGGACAGGAGGGAGGGAGGGAAACCCAGACTGCAACAGTGAAGACACTCGAACATCTACATTTATGGTAGGTGTACACAACTGTACTATGTTCATCGTGTTTCACTGTTGCAGTCATGACTGTAGGGTAGAATCCCAAAGCAGAATGAAAGGGAGGTGGTCATAAAGTAGAAGGGGCGGCTAAAAGGCCCTGCAAAACTGCAGAGGCAAAGCCTGCTCTAGACTTAGAGTAGAGAGGTAGATTGTAGTGCTTTGAAAAAGTATGCACTGAACTTCAAGTTGCAGCTTCCAAAATGTCTTTGGTAGGAACTCCCCTGAGGAAGACAGCAGAAGTGGCAGCAGCTCTGGTGGAATGAGTCCGTATACTCCCTGGGATTTGCTTTCCATGGTGTGAAAAACAAAATCTGATTCCATGAGCAATCCATTTAGAAATGGTCTATTTTGAAATGGCTTTACCTTGGGAACTTGGAGCATAAGAAACAAACAATTGTTCTGATTTTCTGATGGCCTTGGTTCTGTCCAGGTAAAAACGTAGTTGTCTGTGTACATCCAAGGAATGTAAGATCCTCTCTCTTTTATTTTGAGGAGTGGGGAAAAAAGTTGGCAAGTGGATAGTTTGATTTAAAGACACTTTGGAAACCACCTTAGTCATGAAGGTAGGATTAGTCCTCAAAGACACCCTGTCTTGATGAAAAATAATATAAGGTTCCACAGCCATAAGAGCTTGTAACTCTGAAACTCTCCTGGCAGAGGTAAGGGCTAACAGGATGGCTGTTTTCCAAGATAAAAACTTGATGTCAGAAGAGGCAGCAGGCTCAAAAGGAGGCAAGGTGAGCTTTTCCAAAACATAGTTGAGATCCCAAGCAGGAATGGGAGGAGATCTAGGAGGTCTTAAGTTCTTAGCTCCTCTGAGAAACTGTCTCATGAGCTGGTGGGAAAAGATTGGAGGGTCTGTATTATAATGAGCGGAAATAGCAGAGGCATGTATCTTAATGGAAGAGAAAGAGAGACCCTTATGTAAGAGATCTGTCAAGTAAAGTAAAATTAAAGGAATGTTCGTAAGAAGAGGATCAGAATCCTGAGCCAGCATCCAGGAACAAAATCTTTTCCATTTTCCTGCATAAGATTTTCTAGTGCTAGGATGTCTGGCTTCTAAAATTACATCCATAACCTGCTTGGGTAGGAGAGAAGAAATCAAAGGCCCTGGATTAACCAGGCCGCCAGGCTGAGAGTGCTGACATGGGAGTGTAGAACCTGACCCTGATATTGAGACAGAAGGTTCGGAGTTTGTGGTAAGACCCAAGGGGGCTCTAGACATAGGTTTTTCAGAGTGGGGTACCAAAACTGTCAAGGCCAATTTGAGGCCAACAAGATTATCATCTTGGGCTTGTCCTGTTTGATCTTTAATAATACCCGTGGAAGAAGAGGAAGAGGCAGAAAGGCATATCCCGAGAGGTTTCTCCAACTGAAAGATAGTGCATCCACTTTCCAAGCTAGTTTGTGGAAAGTCCTGGAGCAAAAATTCTGTAGTTGATGATTGAGATGGGATGCAAAGAGGTCTATGTGAGGACGTCCCCAGACTGCTGTTATCATCCTGAATATTTTGGTGTCCAGCATCCATTCATGTGGATCCGAAAGTTTTCTGCTCAGACTGTCTGCCAGGAAGTTTTGCTTCCCTGGTAGAAACTGAGCTTGAAGGTACAGATTGCAAGCTAGAGCTGTGTTCCATAGATCCATGGCTAGTCTGCAAAGGGGGTAGGAATGAGATCCCCCTTGCTTGTTTATGTACCACATAACTGTGGTGTTGTCTGTCCGTATCAGTAGTTGTCCTGGTTGTAGAAGGTTCCTGAAGGCCTTTAGAGCTTTCTGAACGGCTAACATTTCCTTTAAATTGATATGCAGGTGCTTCTGATCCTTTGTCCAAAGGCCCTGCAGACAGTTGCCCTGAAAATGGGCTCCTCAAGCATAATCCGAGGCGTCCGTGGTTAGAATCTGAGTGGCAGGAGGCAGACAGAATGGTTTCCCTTTGTTTAGAGTACATGCTTTGGACCACCAAAGGAATTCCTTTTGAAGACAAGGCAGACGGAGATCAGTATGTCTAAACTGTGGCAATGCTGAGACCATACACTTTTTAGGTACCACTGTATTTTCCTCATGTGTAGTCTTGCATATGGTACGAGAAGGATGCAGGAGGCCATGTAACCCAAAGCCTGCAGGAATCTCCTTGCAGATAGCTGAGTTAAAGTTGCCAAGGTTTTGAAAGTTGAAGCCAGTTGTAATTGTTTTTTGGATGTCAGAAATGCCATCTGGGTTGTGGTGTTTAGAAGAGCACCCAGACAAATTATCTGTTCTGAGGGTGTCAAATTTGACTTTTTTATGTTTACAGAGAATCCCAGGAACTTGAGAAGGTTCTGTACAAATTCTAGATGCTGGAGTAAGACATCCTTGCTGTCTGCCTGAATTAGACAATTGTCCAGATAAGGGTAAATGTGAATTCCCTTGAGTCTGCAGTAAGCTACTACTGGAGCCAGGCATTTGGTGAAGACCCTGGGTGCAGTAGACAATCCAAAGGGCAGCACAGAGAATTGAAAGTGCCTCGATCCGGCCTTGAACCTGAGGTATTTTCTGCGTTCCTGCCTGATGGGAATGTGTAAATATGCCTCCTTTAAATCCAAAGTTACCATCCATGCATTTTTGGACAGCATTGGAAGTAGCTGCTGTAGACTAAGCATCTTGAATTTTGGAATCTCTAGAAAGGTGTTCAAGACTGACAGATCCAGAATGGGTCTCCATGAGTTTTGCTTCCTGGGGACTAGAAAGAGCCTTGAGTAAAAACCTTGTCCCATCTCTGAAAGTGGAACTAGTTCTATGGCTTTCATAGCCAAAAGAGCTTCCACCTCGTTTAAGGCCTCTGTCCATTGATGTTTTGGAAGGTCTGGCCATCCGCTTGGCCTTGGCAGGGTATGAAAATGGAATTTGTAACCTCTTGAAACCACATCCAGAACCCACTTGTCTTGGGTTATATGAGTCCAATTTTGATAAAAAAGAGAGAGTTTTCCTCTGAGAGGGGCTACCAGGCAAGAAGTTCCTGCAGCCCAACAGAGGGAGTCATTGAGTCTGTTTCCTATGAGTTTGTGACCTGTCCTCTCCTCCCCTAGGGGTGGAAGCAGTCCACTGTCTTGGTCTATAAGAAGCTTGTGTTTGAGTCCTTCCTCGGGAGCGTCTATATCTACCCCTCTGAGGCCTGTCTGAATTGGGAAAGGACCAATTTTTAGAAGGCCAATTCCTGCTAAATCTGGGTGGCTGTACTTGTAAGAAATCTTTAACTGTTTGCATGGATTTTGCCTTGTCCTCCATCTTTTTAATCACCTCTTTAGCTTTAGATCCAAACAAAACATTATGCTGAACAGGAGCATCCAATAATTTAGCCTTTACTTGTTCTGGCAAATTTTGTTCCTTTAGCCATGCATGCCTTCTAATAACTGTGCCGGAGGCAGCAGCCCTACAAGAAGCGTCCAAGGCATCAAATCCACAGTGTAAACCATGCTTCCCAACTTGTTCAGTGGCATGCAATAAGTCATGTAATTCCTTATCATCTGCACAGGCAGAAATGGAAGTAAGCTTTTGTTTTAAAAGAGACAAGAGAAATTGCTGGTATTTCAGCATATGAAACTGACAGTTTAAAGCCCTAATGGATAAAGTAGCAGAAGTGTACACTTTTTTGCCCCATCTTTCTAAGGATCTAGAATCCTTTTCAGTGGGAATGGGGTTTTTGGCAGAAGCGGCCTTAACTCCCTTAGGACCCTGAGAAATGGTTTCAGGGTCAGCAGTAGGGTTCTTGTATAGAAACTGGTGGGAATCAGGAACCCTGTAATATCTATCAGGCTTAACAGGAACAGGAGGAAAAGAGTCAGGGGTTAAGTTAGCCTTTGAAAAAGCACCATCCACAATATCCAAAACAGGAGGAATAGCCAGGGGTCTATGTTGGGGGAGAAGAAGAAAATCCCTTAGTCTTTTCTTAGATTCTGAATACTCCTGTCCTTCCCAGTGGAAATGTTCCCTCATTTCATGCAAAGTTTCCCCAAAAGAGAAATCCTCAGGGGGAGAAGCTGAAGGAATGGATTCCTCAGCATCAGAATCCTTATAAGGAGGGAAAGAATATTCCTGGTCAGAAGAAGAAACTGAAGAAACAGAAGCCCAATCAGAGGAATCATAATAAACTTCCTGCCTTGGCCTTTTATCTGGAGGGGGATGTGAACCCCTAATCATAGTAAGTAAATCCTCCGCCATCTTGAGTAACTGTTTCTGTGAGTTGGGAGCCGGTTCAGAAGAGGCCTGTGCTGCAGTCTTTGATTTAGAAGGAGTCTTTGCCTTTATTAGAAGCTGAGTAGGCCTGAAAACCCCTTCGGAAGCTGGTACCTGCATAGCGGCTCCGGACCCATCCGAAGGAGCATTGTCCTAAGGTCCTGCAATAGAAATATTCAAAGGCCTAGTTGGCTCCTCGTGAGAGTCCGTTTTGGCCATCGGTTCTGAAATGGCCGACGACAGGGGCTGCAAAAGTGCCTCACTGATGACGGCCGAACCTGAAGCTTGCTCCGCTTGTGCGATATCGTCAGATTTGGACCTCGGAGGCCTGTCTTTATCCTTGCGACGTTTGTGAACTCCGGTAGCCGGAACAGTATCCGACGACATTTTGTAGTTAAAACGCCTACCGAAGTAATGAAAAGCAAAATCGTACCTTCGTTTAATTGTACGTTGATTGAATCTAGCACAAAACCGACAACTAGCTATATCGTGGTCAGGGCCTAAGCAAGGAATACAGTAAGAATGAAAATGCTTATGAGGTATTTGCTTCCCACATGAAATACAATTATTAACTTTTTCTGACATCGGACTGGAGCAAGAATAAGTTTCCCCAACGGGGTACTTAGCTTTGAGTGGAGAAGAAAGTCTTCGGACTGAAGTTTTTCAGAAAAAATCATCAGGAGTCAGCCGACCGGCACTTGCGAACTGCTATCACCGCACGGCAAGAAAGACTGGATAAGATGGCGTCGGCTGTCAGCTTTGTACTCCTGGCACTCTGACGTCAGGGAGCATGGTTGAACAGCCGACGCCGGACCCAGACTTTGGGATTCTGGCCGACTGAGGACTGCCTGCCGGCAGGGGAGAACCCTACAGTCATGACTGCAACAGTGAAACATGATGAACATCTAAATACAAACCCCTGTTAAGTAGTGGCGAAACAATGCAAAAAACTGAATAGTTTTACAAGGAATGGTGTTTACAACACAAGTATGGTTATAATCTTTGGGGTTGGTGAAAAAACACTTAGGGGAATTATACAAAGGAATTGGAATATTTTTAAGGGTAATGTTGACATTTTTAGACTTTTGGGCCAATCGCCAAATTTTATTTATAAAGCAGGAAATAATTTCAAAAATCTAATGGAGCAGGTAGTTATACCAAGACCCTTGGGTACAAAAGGAACGACTAGATGTGGAAATTGCAACCAATGCACCTTTATTTTAAAAAAGGATATAGTACATCTTAAAGGCCATCATGGAGACATTTTTTTTACAAAAGGGCAATTGTAACACCAAAGGTGTAATATACATTTCTGTGGGTCAGAAATGTGATAATTACTATGTGGGTAAAACCACTAGGAATTTTAAGACCCATATTTATGAGCATCTATATGCTATTAGTAAGAACAACATGAATAATGCACTTTATAGACACACCTTAGTTTGCCAGGGTGACACAACTTTTAAATTTGGCATATTAGAAGTTGTACCACACAACCCCAGAGGGGGTTGTTAGGAATTTCTAGTGGACCTGGTGTCCATTTTAAGGAAAAGGACATTAATTTTATAAATTCTCCAGTTTATACATTCCTCAATTTATTTAATGTATTTATTGTTATTCAATTGTGAACATTTTTATCAAATAGAATTTTGTTGAAAACATATACTTCAATGTTAAATTTAATGTATTTTAATATTTAATTGATTAATTGATTGATTGATTTTTTGGGTTTATAAACAGGTTGATTATATGGGAATGTGTATTTGTTTCTGAAGATGTCCCCTAAGTGTTGTAGAGGGGAAGGAAGTGCTTAACCTGTTTTTTTTTTTATTTTATACGGTGGTTTTCTATGATTAAAATGATTTTACAAAACCTTACAAGTGTATTTTCCTGCTGTGTGGAGCTTATGCTGTGTTTCTGGCTCAATATTTATGAAGGGTTGCCTGACTGACACACACTGGAGTCAGCTGGAGGCTCCTGGGTCTCCATGCAAATGCTTGGGAGACCATGACGTTAGTCATATCCAAAGGTTTTACAATTCTCTTTTTGTTAATTCCAAAGTACCTTCCCAATGTGCCACACTGTCAGTGAAGGGAAGCTGTGGTGGAAATCCAGAAACTGCTTCTCAAATGAGTCAACCAAAAGGCCCCACCAAACCAACATGGATCTGGGCTCTGTTCAAGATTTTATTTTTTGGTACCAAAGAAAAACAAGGACTTCAGACCCATTTTGGATTACAGCAAGTTTAAATGATTTGTGAAGCAGTTCTGGATGGCCACTGTGTAGTCCATTTTACCTCTTCTGAGGAAGGATGACTGGATAATCTCAATAGGTCTCAAGGATGCCTACTATCATATAAAAGTAGTGAGGCATTCGGGGAGATTCCTGTGCTTCTAGCTGAGAGCCAGTCATTACCAGTTTTGAACACTGCCCTTTGGTCTCACCTCCACTCCCCTGATGTTCACCAAATGGGAAGCTGTGGTAGCAACCTGGCTCAGGCTGCAGGAGTTCTAGGTCTATCCACAGGTGAATGACTGGATCCTGACTGCTTCTTTGAGGGTGTCCCTTATCAAAGCCAGAGAGTCCTTGCTCCAGCTGTGCTCTATCTTTGGGCATAAAAGTGAATTATGACAAAGTCCAATCTGGAGCCAGTTCAGGTACTGAAATGTATTGTTTACCATTTGAATATGGTCAGACAGATGAAAAACTACCATTTTCTAGACTGAATTTTCTTCTTATGCAGGTTTCTCAAATTCTTCAGTCTGAGTGGCCTCCTGTGTCCACAGTTCTGCATCTCCTGAGACATATGACTGCCTCTGTCTGTCTCGTCCCTATGTGAAGATTTCACATGCAGGTCTTCCAATAGACTCTGGCAGTTCAGTCTTCCTATGTGACTCACCCAATGGATTTCCGTTGCCAACATATGGTGTCACCACATTCGATGGTGGCTGAAATCTCCTGTGGTGGCAGAAAGTTGACTTTTTGTTCTTCCACACCCTCAGGGCATGGTTATCAAGGATACTTTCCTTCTAGGGGAGGGCACCCCATGGGGGGGGCATTTTAAGGGGGAGACTGGCCAGGATACCTGGTCTCAGTCAGAGACCAAGCTTGACATCAACATTTTGGTGACTGCGGAAGTCCCTCCTAGCATTGCAAGGCTTTCAGGATCTTCTCCCCAAGGCCATGATTGCCATTTGGATTGACAATACATCAGTGGTATTTGAAGAAACAAGAAGGAACCCAGTCCTATCCACTGTGTTAAGAGGCCATGAGAGTTTGACAAAAGGTGATATCCGCTCAAAGGTTTCTGATTGCAACTCTCCTCCCAAGGAAGTCCAACATTCTGGTGAATAGTCTCAGCAGACATATTCATTTGCCTCATAAGTGGTCTCTAAATCTGGAAACAACTGCACAGATTTTCAGATGCTTGGGCACGCCCTGGTGCTATCTGTTTGCTTCTCCATCTAACACCAAATTCAGCAGGTTCTGACAACTGATCCCACTGGAAGGCCAGTCACCAAGGGATGATTGTCTGCTTGCTTGGTCTGTTATACACCTAGCCCTTGACTCCATTGATAATCTAGTTTCTTCAGAGTGACTATAATCTTCAATGCCCTATTCTGACTGAGGCAGATTTGGTTCCTCTTTCTTTGGCCTCACTTGCTTTACCCATCCTGAGTACTGAACCCTGTCCCATGTCTGATCTCTCTTCTTTCAAGACTACTTCACACGAATCTTCATGCCCTCAATCTAACTGCATCCACCAATTCACCAATTCCGATGATGGATAGAGATCCTAAACTTTCTGAGAGGTTTATTCACATTCTTCCTTTCTTTCTTTCTTTCTTTGTTTCTTTGTTTCTTTCTTTGTTTGTTTCTTTCTTTCTTCCAGAAGACTTCCATTAGGAATATGGGCCTCTCTGAAAGGTCTGGATTCCCTATCCATACCTTTGGATGCTATTCTTGATTTCCTGGATGAGCTTTTCCACTCTGGCCTCAGTTATTCTACTTATTAAGGTTTAGTTGGTTGCCATCTCCATCTTTCACGGTACCACTGAAAACATAGCTCCCAATTTATCTGGCATATAAAATACTTAAAGAGGCATTGCCAGCCAAAAAATAAAAAAAAAATAAAAATTTTCTTGATCTGGTTGCATATTTTGGGAGCAAAGTCAACCTACAACAAACCTGCAGGGGAATAATAACCTTCAATTCTCGTTCTCTCTCTCTCTCTCTCTAACATTACTCTTAATTTATTCATACAGGGAGTTCTTCAAACTCCAATGATCCCAATCCATCATTTTCAAACAGTTAACAACTGCTACCAATAAGAGAACTCAGATCATAGATGCCTGCATGTTGTGAAGTAGTATAAATAAAAATTAAAAAAACTTAGCACCATATAGCCTAATTAAGACTACATCTGTCATCCACTTGCAATCCCAGTAGCCTCAAATGCCATTTTAACTGTATGCAATAGCTTGTAAGAAGTATCTTGCCACAGCTAAATGCACACACATAAAATGCGGGGGCACTTCAGCCATGACTGCAAATGCAGTATCAACATTTCTAAATGTTGGTACTATACTACTGGCCGATTGGAATCTGCCAACCACTCCTCCTAACACCTTACAGCCAGAGTGGCGGCCCCCGTTTCCCCACCCTTCTGCATGCCATTTTTTCTGTTTTGCATGATTTGCTCAACAAGCATTGTAATGCTAGGCACAGCAATAACACATTAAGCAACACTCAATTTAATATTTGATATCTGACATTTCTAAATATTCAGAGTACTTCATCTTTAACTCTGGTTTTATTATAGTACTTACTTCCTAAGCATTTGTACATAAATCCAAAAAAAGCAATGTATATAACTGAAAAAATTCACATATTGTAGTTAATGAAAGACTATTAACAAATCAAGACTCTAAGCGCAATAAATACATGCACCAAGACAACGTAGTAAGTTAAAACAAAAAAACTTGCACGATGATAAAATGTCCTGCAAGAACATGCAAGTTCAGACTTGATGTCATTATATAAAGGAACACATTGCCCCAATGCACAAAGTTCAAACTTGTGGTAGCAATGAGAAAAATAAGTAATAATTAAGCTCCAGATATTGCACAGTTATAGAATGCAGTCATTTCAAATCCATGGAAATTTCAGGGCATACCAAATCTGACTGCTGAAATGTAGAATTATATCCATAAAACTATGACTTCCTGATGCAGACCAAAGCAGGACACATTCAGCCACAGAAAATTCATTGTCCACAAATCTCAGCATCCACAAAGCCCAAAAGAACCACAACAATCAACTGCTGAATGTGCAAAAACAGCACGAAGAGAAACAGTGAACTCTAAATAAGTCCAGAAAACAGTGAAGGAATAATGCCTTGATGTTTTTCTCATTATGATAAGAGGTGCCTAACACTGTTTGAGTCATTAATGAACACTTAGTTAGGAATGACTGGTATTACCAAGTTTATGGTAGAAGACCTTGAAAAACTAATACTGCAGGAGAATAGTATCTATTTGAATTTGGTGACCTTGAAGAAATGTATAATTCTGAATATTGCTCCTTGTGGTCTACATGTGTGTAAGGTGCCATCAACACGATTTGTGGAAGGAAGGTGATCATGTTGAGGAAGATTTAAGCAAAAGTGGATAGCTGTGGTACATGAATGTGTCTTCATTTACAAATACAAATTAAGAGGAGCATGAGTTTGAATTAATTTACTTATACAAATTGAGAAGATACGAAACTTTCAGAGGAGGAAAAAGGAAAGCAATGGTAAGGGTCAAGGGTCAGGTGTCAAAGTGAGCTGAATGATACTGAAAAAATAAATGATGGTAAGACTGCACAAGAGGAGATTCTAAAATGAAAGAGATGCAAAATACTGAGAAACTGTGGTGATTACAAGCAAGATAAGGTACTTCTATGGCTATGGCACAATTCTTACAAGAAGAATAATAGCAGCGGCGGAAGTGGATACTGACAGCAGGAAGTCTTTAGTGTGGATGGTGAGCATATGGAATTGTTGATAGATTCTTTAAGCCCTGCCTGTTCGAGTATGCCTAATGCACAGTGTGGTAGAGGGAACTTTAAGCCCTGCCTGTTCGAGTATACCTAATGCACAGTGTGGTAGAGGGAACTTTAAGCCCTGCCTGTTCGAGTATACCTAATGCACAGTGTGGTAGAGGGAACTTTAAGCCCTGCCTGTTCGAGTATACCTAATGCGCAGTGTGGTAGAGGGAACTTTAAGCCCTGCCTGTTCGAGTATACCTAATGCACAGTGTGGTAGAGGGAACTTTAAGCCCTGCCTGTTCGAGTATACCTAATGCACAGTGTGGTAGAGGGAACTTTAAGCCCTGCCTGTTCGAGTATACCTAACGCACAGTGTGGTAGAGGGAACTTTAAGCCCTGCCTGTTCGAGTATACCTAATGCACAGTGTGGTAGAGGGAACTTTAAGCCCTGCCTGCTCGAGTATACCTAATGCACAGTGTGGTAGAGGGAACTTTAAGCCCTGCCTGTTTGAGTATACCTAATGCACAATGTGGTACAGGGAACTTTAAGCCCTGCCTGTTCGAGTATACCTAATGCACAGTGTGGTAGAAGGAACTTTAAGCCCTGCCTGTTCGAGTATACCTAATGCACAGTGTGGTAGAGGGAACTTTAAGCCCTGCCTGTTTGAGTATACCTAATGCGCAGTGTGGTAAAGGGAACTTTAAGCCCTGCCTGTTCGAGTATACCTAATGCGCAGTGTGGTAGAGGGAACTTTAAGACCTGCCTGTTCGAGTATACCTAATGCACAGTATGGTACAGGGAACTTTAAGCCCTGCCTGTTCGAGTATACCTAATGCACAGTGTGGTAGAGGGAACTTTAAGCCCTGCCTGTTCGAGTATACCTAATGCACAGTGTGGTAGAGGGAACTTTAAGCCCTGCCTGTTCGAGTATACCTAATGCACAGTGTGGTAGAGGGAACTTTAAGCCCTGCCTGTTCGAGTATACCTAATATGCAGTGTGGTAGAGGGAACTTTAAGCCCTGCCTGTTTGAATATAACTAATGCACAGTGTGGTAGAGGGAACTTTAAGCCTTGCCTGTTCGAGTATACCTAATGTGCAGTGTGGTAGAGGGAACTTTAAGCCCTGCCTGTTCTAGTATACCTAATGCGCAGTGTGGTAGAGGGAACTTTAAGCCCTGCCTGTTTGAGTATACCTAATGCACAGTGTGGTAGAGGGAACTTTAAGCCCTGCCTGTTCGAGTATACCTAATGCGCAGTGTGGTAGAGGGAACTTTAAGTCCTGCCTGTTCGAGTATACCTAATGCGCAGTGTGGTAGAGGGAACTTTAAGCCCTGCCTGTTCGAGTATACCTAATGCACAGTGTGGTAGAGGGAACTTTAAGCCCTGCCTGTTCGAGTATACCTAATGCACAGTGTGGTAGAGGGAACTTTAAGTCCTGCCTGTTCGAGTATACCTAATGCACAGTGTGGTAGAGGGAACTTTAAGCCCTGCCTGTTCGAGTATACCTAATGCGCAGTGTGGTAGAGGGAACTTTAAGCCCTGCCTGTTCGAGTATACCTAATGCGCAGTGTGGTAGAGGGAACTTTAAGCCCTGCCTGTTCGAGTATACCTAATGCACAGTGTGGTAGAGGGAACTTTAAGCCCTGCCTGTTCGAGTATACCTAATGCACAGTGTGGTAGAGGGAACTTTAAGCCCTGCCTGTTCGAGTATACCTAATGCACAGTGTGGTAGAGGGAACTTTAAGCCCTGCCTGTTCGAGTATACCTAATGCACAGTGTGGTAGAGGGAACTTTAAGCCCTGCCTGTTCGAGTATACCTAATGCACAGTGTGCTACAGGGAATGAAAATAATGGAATTTATTAAAATCATTCTTTGAATAATTTATATTTAAATATGTTCTTTGCAAAAAGGAATGCTATATCTAGCCTTGATGGTGAGTGTTCTAACAGTGACAGTGATAAATATTGTTTTGTTGTTGCTCTGATGAGGCTATCAGTTTTAAATTTCCAGCCTTGATTTTTTGTGATATGACAAAAAGTGATTTTACACCACATTTCAATAATAAACTGGTTACTGAATTTGCACTGATTTCTTTTCGTGTAATGAAGTATATGAAGTGTTTGTAATGTAAAACATAAAGCAAAGTTTAATTTAACATAATTAAAATTATGTGCCCTTAAAGATTAGAGTAAAATTGGAATGTTGTCATTAAACCCTCGGATAAGAGTAATGTTATTATATCTAAACAGCAATATTATATGATGTATTTGTTACACCTTCAATATAAAAGCATATAGAAACTGGTGCATATCATACCTCTCAACCTCTTAGAGCAAGAAATTTCGACAAAGTAAAAAATAATGGGGGGGGGGGCAAGGGCCCAAAAATATGGATTTTTTTTTAAATATTGCTTTTATAAACTGGGAAGTTGATAGAATAACAAGTTCTGTATTGACATGCATTTTGAAAAGGGTATGATGTCTGAAATTCAAATGCCTGTTGTTATTTAGTGGCATAAATCCTCACTGATTTACCAGAAAACCATATATTTTATGAGGAAAAGACCACAAATATTAGGCAAAAATCTGGATATTCTGTGAAAGTCTGGACAGTTGAGCTGTATGGTTCCTGTTCAAGCAAAATAGCAGATAATTATTTGAAGGATCTGTTAGAGGATGGTATAAAGTTAAGTAATTTTTCTTCTAATAAAATTAAGAGTTTAATGTTGCAATCTCATATACATAAGAATTTTACGAACACACCTGTGAGGCCTGTTGTTTCTGAATATTTATACTATCAAAAGAATATTGGTAACATCATTAATCTTCCATTATTGATTATGGATTCTAAACAGCTTCTAGAAAAATTGTATAATAAATGTAGAATGTTATTTTTGAAGGAAAGGCTGAAGATAACACAATGATGATATTACAACTCTGCAGTATTTTTCTGAAGGAGGAAAAACTTCCTAATAGATTTTAAGATTGAGTCTTGCTTATATAATATTTTGTATGCTTGATGGTAAATTATATTATCAAGTGTAAAGTACTGCTATGGGGGGTTGTTTTGCACCCCCATATGCAAATTTATTAATGTGAGATTATTTAAAGAAGGAGCTATGTACACATTTTAAAACACTTTCTATACTATTTTAGATTTATTGCTAACTTACTTTTTATGTAAATGGAAAAAGGTGGAATTCTTATAGTCTGTTCATGAAAGTGATTTTGTTTAAAATTTAGTTATGCATGCCCAGATTATCAAATTAATTATTTGGAGATTTGCCTGTTTAAGAATATGAATAACTTGGAAACCAATTTTTTTGTAGAAATGATTTGATCCCTCCTAAACTGACTTGAGTAATATTGGTAAAATGGAAAATATGGTATATGAATATTTTGTTAAGATGTGTACCATTTCGGAGCAGATTTTTTTGTGATGAAAAAAAGATAAGCCACTCGATTTTCTTTTAAGGCAGAAATAAACAAATTATACTTTAAAATTTGGCACTTCAAAACCAAATGGACTGAATCAGGAGCTGGAATTGAAATTTTTGTTGGGCCGATATTACTGGCTGATTAATGTGACTAAATTTTAAATTGATCATTTTACATTATCTCGACTGTTCTATTTGATTACAACTATTCCAAACGAACTCAAACTGAAAAAACAAAATCCGCTCAGGCAAACGCTACTCGCCACTCTTTATTTGAAACGTTTAAAACTTGTCGAACGTTTTTCGTCTAAACCGATGGTTAGACTTCTTCAGAAAACTGGCAAACATCAGTACAATGGTAAATGCTTATTTAAATAGCATGCACTTACTGAATGCCCACCAAAATTCAAGCAGTAAATGATTTTCTTAAAGTGAAACTACTGTTTGAAAAATATAAAAGTAGACTGTGAATAAAGAATACGCTATATGTAAACAACTATACAAATGGTAACACTTTAATGTTAAATTTAAAAGTGAATTAAAAAATTTATTAATTTTATTATTATTTATGTTATTAAAATACTTTATTATGCAAGTTGAAAGGAGATTAAAAAATAAATAAAATATATAAAATATATTACATCCTAACCTAACCCTGAAGCTTTAAGAGTAATTATATATAACTAAATATCAGAGAATGAATAATAAATAAATAAACATTCTACGCAATAAGACACCATTATTTTTTTGAATTGCGCTAGAAATGTGTAGCAACTTTATCAAACAAAACAAATATTGATAAGCTTTAATTATTAATTGATGTTCTTTTGTAAGACCCAATTATTTTATAACCTAAACTATTAAATTATCTATAACGAATGATGTTAATTAATGTACAATAATAATATAAAAGATTTTTAGACATATGTTGTCATAAATTGATCGATTATAAACTCAAAATTAAAACCAAATAAATATGGTGCTTTATAGCAGAGATTCTCTTTTAAATTAACTTATTTATACTGATGTTAAATTATTGTATATCAACACTTTATTAATTATTTGAGGTGTTTAAATACCATTCAATATTAATTTTAGAATATTTGACTACATACGTATTATATATATATATATATATATATATATATATATATATATATATACGTAGATATATGCCCCAATGTCTTTTTTAATTATTATATAAAAGTATATTCTATCATTACATTACATTGTTAGTGCCTATCTCTCTAAACTTCTTAGTTTTAACAAGCTCATAATTGAGCATTTCTCATTAAGGCCTGGGTGAGTGAAGGCATTAAGTTTAATCTGCCAAAGCAGTTCACATTTCTCCAACAATAAGTTAAATGGACCCCCTCTGATTTCTTGCTTGAGTTGATGAATTACTTTAAAGCAAAATTTGTGTTCAGGATATTCCATAGTATGCCTTGCTAAAGCATTATCCTCCTTATGCAGATTAATACTTCTTAAATGCTCATACACTCTATCCCTTAGCCTTCACTCCGTCTTTCCCACATAAAAGCAGGGACAAACCTGGCACATGGCTAAGTACACTATTCCTTTGGAGTTACAATTAAATTTCCCTTTTGTATAGATTTTATGTCCATTAATAATTATTGACATTCCTGTGGTCATATACAGACAATAGGGACAATTTCCACATTGTCCCATTCCTCCATTCAAGACTGATTGTTTATCATTATTGTACTTTTGCAGTATATTTCTAAGATTGGAGCCCTTCTTGCATATGATCTTTGGTTCAACGCCCAATTTACAGGTTAATGAGTAGTCATCATTAAGAATGTTCCAGTTCTTCAATATGATGTCTTTAATGCTGCCAAAATCCATAGAGAACCTTAATATGCATGCCAGGTTGAAGTTTTCACTATTAGATTGTCCTCTTGGGATCATTTGCACAGGATCCATAACTTGAACCCCTTCTTTTAAAACACCAACATCTTTTTGGTTTAATATGGGTATAAAATGCCCCATTTGTCTTTTTATTTTAACTTCTTCTACTATGGGGTCCAAAAAACATGGTGGGTATTGCCTATTTATGAACATTTGTTTTAATAATAAGCATTCTTGCTCAAAATCTAAATCTGTTGTAATCATACATGCTGCTCTGACGAGCTGACCTTTTACCACCGATTTTTTCTGGTGTATTGGATGTGCACTGGAGAAGTGTAAGAATTTATTGGAATAGGTTGACTTTTGAAATATATTCGCTTCATACATTTTATTTACTCTATTCTTAATCAACTTAACATCTAGGTAACAATGGATTCTTCATTATAAGTATGGGTAAATCGTAAAAATTCTGTACTCTCATTGAATAAATTTATGATGTCTATTGCGTGGTTTTCATCTCCTTGAAAAATTATAAAGATGTCATCTATGAATCTAGCATAGAAAATTATCTCCTTGAGAAAAGTATTGTTGAAAATAAAATTTTTCTCCCAGTAAGACATCACTAGATTCGCAAAACTCAATCCACATGGGGATCCCATCGCCACTCCCTTCTTTTGTTTGTAATATTGTTTTTCAAATAAGATGAAATTATAAGACAAAATTATATCCAATAGTTCTCCTACCAGAGCTATTTCTTCTGGTTCCGCATTTTTATTTTGTATGTTTGCTAATACCCAATCCATTCCTTGTTGATGGGGAATGCTCATGTAAAGTTCCTTCACATCCACTGTGATAAAGTTGTGATCTTGTTGGTAATTCAAATTATTTATCTTTTCTAAAAAGTCCCATGAATCCTTCACTATCCATTCATCCTTAATTTTTATTTTTTATTTATTTTATTTATTTTACATTTGTTGACCGGGCTAGTCCAACTGGATATATATCCGTTTACAGTAGAGGCCCAGGGAGAAAAGCTCCAGTACAGGCAAAACAAACAATGCTATATCACAAAAAATTATTTTGAAAAAAAAAATATAAAGGTAAAAAAAGAGAATTGCAAAATAAAATCTAAATACTTATAAGATAAGTTCAACAAATTAAAAATAGGCATACTTTTAAGAAGTAACTCTCAACAATAGAAAGTGTAAGTTAGGAGCTCAGAAGGGGGGATGGGTAGCAAAATTAGATGTGAGGCGACATACTTTCAGTCGGGATTAGTACAAGGACATAGCCATTGAGTTTTAAGATGTTCTTTGATATGTTTTTTGAACAGAGAGGTAGAGTCTTGATTAGTTATTTCTTGAGGGAGTTGATTCCAGTGTTTACCTATGGAATTTGAAATTAACGCATCCCCAGCTTTATTGTATGATTTAGTTGAGGATACTAGGAGTTTATTTGCAGAGCAAAGTGTGGCTAGATTTTTATAAGGAGAAATCAGTTTTGCCAGGCTAGGAGTATTATCAGGGAAGTGAAGGGTCTTATGAATGACAAGTAATTGTTGGTAGAGTAGGTGGTTGTTTAGCTCTAGCCAATTTAGTTGTTTGAGGTTGAGACAGTGGTGAGTTCTGAGGGGAGTAGCAGTGATGAATCTGGCTATACTATTATAACAGGTAGAGAGTTTGGTAATGTTATTTTTAGATAAGGTAGTATAGATAGCTGAGGCATAAAAAAGGGTGGAGATCAGGTGGGTCTGTGCAATGTTTTTTCTAGCTGCTGAGGTAAGGAAGGGTTTAATTCTGTAAAGTGTCCCAATTTTTTTATTAACAGCTTTAATAGTAGTGTTAATATGGTCATCAAAGTTGAGATGGTTGTCAATGGTTACACCTAATAGTCGAGTGGTTTTATCAGGGTTAATAGAGGTAGAATTATTTGAGGAGATACTGAAGAATGGTGTAGGAGATTTATTAGTTGGAGTAAAGAGAAGAAGCTTAGTTTTTTGGGGGTTAAGGAGGAGGCAGTGTTGCATAAACCATTTTTCAACGTTTTGGAAAGCTGTTTGGGTGATGGACTGGAGGGAGGAAACATTTTTAGCAGTGCAGATCAAAGTCGAGTCATCTGCATATTGGATGCAGGTAGCTTGTGGCACATTCAAATAAAGGTCATTGATAAATAATGAGAAAAGAAGGGGTCCTAAGATTGATCCTTGTGGAACACCAACATTTACTGGAAGTAAGCACGATAGGTTGTTCCCCCAAAGCACTGTTTGTTGCCTGTTTACGAGATAGTTTCTAAACCATTGTAGAGATTGTGAGCTGAGAGAGAAGAGGTTGAGTTTCTCAAGAAGTATATTATGGTTAACCATATCAAAAGCTTTTGATAGGTCTATGAAGAGTGCTGAGGAGAAACGATTATTATTTTGATTATTATTTATGGAGTCAGAGAAGGAAAGGAGGGTAGTGGTAGTGCTGTGGAAAGGTCTGAATCCATGTTGACAGTCAGCTAGAAGTTTGTTTTGAAGAAGGTAGTTAAGAAATTGTTTGTGTACGCATCTTTCCATTATCTTAGCTAATGGGGACAGTAAGGCAATAGGGCGAAAGTTGGAGAGCTCAGAAGAAGAGCCCCCTTTATGTAGAGGAATTATATGAGATATTTTCCAAATGGTGGGGATGTTTCCTTCAGAGATAGTCCTATTAATCAAAATTGATACAGGGAGATAAATAGCTTTTGCAGCTATTTGTAAGTATTCAGATGGGAGCTGGTCAGCAGATGGGGTACAAAGTTTGAGTTTGATGAGAAGCTTATAAATAATGGATGAAGAGACAGGTTGAATTTGAAAGGCTTTAGATGAGACTGGAGAGGTATTTTGTGGGGATGCAGTAGGTGTGGGTAATGAATTAGCTAGGGTTAGAATGGCTTCTGTAAAGTACTTATTAAAGGCATCTGGAATCTGAGAAGCACTGTTGAGGTTAAAGCCAGAAGGGATGGGAGTAGGTGAATGTCCTGGTTTAAGAAGTTTATTAACACCTGACCAGAATTTTTGAGGGGTATTTTGACTAGTTTTTTGTAGATGAAGATAAAATTCCTTTTTGTCTCTAAGAGTATCTTTCTTGGTGGCATTTTTTAATTGTTTGAAAAGGAGGTGATCAGATAGACATTTGGTAGCTCTCCATTTAGCCCAGATTTTATTTCTAAGGATCATTTTTTCTTTTGTTTGCTTTGTTAGCCATGGGGCAGTCTTGGCTCTTATCCTAGTAGAGCGTAATGGAGCATGATAATCAAGAATTTGTAGAAAGTTTTTGTTAAAATAGGTCACTGCTTCATTAAGTTCAAGGTGTGTCAAAGGCGACCAGTCACATGCCTGCAATTCAGCAAGGAAGTTATCAGGGTTGAAAAATCTTTTTGAACGGCATGTTCTTAGTTTATGAGTATTAGGATTATTTAATTTTTGTCTGAAGACATATGTAAGTATATGATCACTAATACTGTCAGGAAGGGTTCCTGGAGTATAGCTGTTGGGGGGGTGATTAATAAGGATCCAGTCCAAAATTGTCTCTTTATTATTTGGTTTATGGATTCTAGTTGGAGTTGTTATTAATTGTGAGAAACCATAGAGATTAATATGGTTAGTAGGCTGCTGGGATGAACAGGTTTTCCAGTCAATGTTGAAATCACCAAGTATTATGGTTTCTTGGGGTAGTTGGTTTGAAAGGGAACTAAGTAAGTCTTCTAGAGTTTGAATATTATTACCAGGGGGAAGGTACATGCAAATTAGATAGATAGCTTTATTGTTGTTAATCTGAAGTTTGGTTGATAAAATTTCAGCTTTATTACATATTTCTTAAGGATCAAATCCATATACTTAGCACACGCATATGTGGAAGATCTTCTACCATCCACTATTGGTCTAAGTGGTGGATTATAGATATTTTTGTGGATTTTTGGGACTCCAAAAATTGTTGGTACTCTTGGGGCTTCTATCATGAGATAGTTGAAAAGATGTGAATCAATTCTTGCCTCAATGAACAGTTCATTCAACAAACTTTTGATGAATTGATTATATCTATTATATTCATTAAGTGATGATTCTTCATAAACATCTGATCTTAAAAGAGTCATGATTTTGTTGTTATAATCCAAAATATCCATATCACCAGCCCCCCTCCCTTGTCTGGATTCATGATTCTTACATTGGCTGACATTAATACATTGATGTTATCTCTCTCGTTTTTAGATAAATTATATGAATATTTTTTTCTTTTTCTGATGCAATTGTCTTAAAACAATTTCACACATTTTCTCAAATGTGTGAAGTGTATTATGCAAAGGTGGATTATAACAGCTAGCTACTCTTAATGGATTAATTGTTAGGTTCTGATTTCCCAAAAGCTGTTTAAGATTCAACTTCCTAACAAATAATTTGATATCACATATAGTATGAGCTATATCCATTTTATTGGATGGAACAAAAGTTAAACCCTTTGCTAAAATATTGGCTAGTTGTACCGTAACAAAAAAAGACGAGAAATTATAAATTGTAAAATCTTGTTGTATATTTTTGACTAATACCAACACATTTGATTCTACATCACATATTATCTCTTGTAGTTGTGATTCTTCCTCCTGTTCCATTGCTTCCTTTGATTCCGTCATGGAAAACCCTGCCCAGGGTTTGACGTAGACACTTGTTGGTTATTATCATGCTTCTTGTTGTTGTTAATATTTTGATTGTTATTATTATTCCGTTGCTTTATTTTGTCACTTCTCCTTACACTTTCCTCCTGTGCTTCGTCTCTATGAACATTAGCATGTGTGACTGTTGTGAGTTGACTTCAGGTGTTACATCTGAATTGTACATAACCACTGCCTCTTCTGTTTCTGTGTTATTAGACGAATGATAATTGGCCTGAAAGTGTACCTTTGGTGGTGTAGGGTATGCTGTACCTGCTTTATATTGAGCTTGATCTCTTTGAAGTTTTTTGATCTTATTAGCCCTTATGTTGTTCAATACTTTGGAAACAAAGTTGATAGTCATACTTATATCTTGGGAAATCCATGTGTTCTTTAATTTGTTTGTCTATAACCTCTATTTCAGATTCCAAATCTTTCATTGTTAAGGTATAGTGTTTAATTATTGTTTGCAACAACTGCATTCCATTTTGATTAAATAGTTTGATCAAATCTTGGTGGAAAGATGAACCTGGAATCAATCCCGTAGGGAATCTCCAGGTTCTAAGTCCCTTAGGGACTATTTTCAATTTCAAACATTTCTGGAAGTATTCTATTTCTAAACTGAGTTTTTTTGTATTTCAACATACTTGAGTCCAATGAATTCAATAGATCTGAGACTGGTATCTCCAGTTCATTATCTTGAACTGTTTTATTGTTTAAAGTGTTATTTTCCCACAACCCTGTGGGTGCCATTAACCAGTCTTTCAAATTAGTTGTTGGTCTAATTGAATTAGACAAAGCATGTTGTTGAAAGTGAGTGGGAGACATATTACTAGTTGTTGGCTCGATACTGCTCTCAGTGTTGTGCCCTCTTTGAATGACATTATCCGTACTTGTATTTAACATCTGTATTTGCTGCAACTGTTGCCCCGATGATGTACTTACAATTATCTGTTGTACAGATTTTGTTTACTTTATTATGCAAGTTGAAAGGAGATTAAAAAATAAATAAAAGATATAAAATATATTACATCCTAACCTAACCCTGAAGTTTTAAGACTAATTATATATAACTAAATATCAGAGGTTAGGTTAGGATGTAATATATTTTATATCTTTTATTTATTTTTTAATCTCCTTTCAACTTGCATAATAAAGTATTTTAATAACATAAATAATAATAAAATTAATAAATTTTTAAATTCACTTTTAAATTTAAATTTAACATTAAAGTTAACCACATGTATAGTTGTTTACATATAGCGTATTCTTTATTCACAGTCTACTTTTATATTTTTAAAACAGTAGTTTCACTTTAAGAAAATCATTTACTGCTTGAATTTTGGCGGGCATTCAGTAAGTGCTCGCTATTTAAATAAGCATTTACCATTGTACAGATGTTTGCCAGTTTTCTGAAGAAGTCTAACCATCGGTTTAGACGAAAAACGTTCGACAAGTTTTTAACGTTTCAAATAAAGAGTGGTGAGTAGCGTTTGCCTGAGCGGATTTTGTTTGTTCTATTTGATTGCTGGGAATTCATCACAAGATGAATCCAATTCAGCAAACTGAGTCATGTCCAAGCTCTGAAGGTTTTTCTCTATTCCCATAAAGTACCTGTCCCTGTGCATCCTCAGATCTCATTTGCCACTTCTGCGGTGAAGATGATGAATATCTACTTTTCCCATATAAGTGCATATAATTCTGCTCTTTTCATATTTTTCATCCATTTCTCAGATTATCTTTCTTCCTTTTCATCTTTCTGTACTATTTAGGTAAAAAACTGCTGCTTCCCATTCCTGTGACTAGACATATTAGACCTAGTCAGTTCACTTGGCTCTTTTTCTATTTCCTTACTATTGGCTTTAGCTAATAAGGTTTTTGTGTTAATCATTCTCATTGTTAATCATATTCTTATCATACTTTTTTGTTATTACTGTTACTGGTAAGAATATTCTTCTTTTCTTTGCTTCTTAAGCAAATCTGATTAAGGGCTTCAGGAAATTTGTCCAGTGTGAGCATAAAATTCCACCCTAGGATAGCTATGAGATGCGTGGTATGCCTGAGGCCAGATCACTTCTTGGCTTCCAGTGATATCTTCAAGGGCTTCAGCCCTCACTCTCTTCAAGAGTGAAATAAAAGATTGATACTCAAAGGTGTATTCCTGCTTCTTCACAGGACTGTGAGAGTGAGAGAGGCACACAAAAAGATAAAGAAGGAGAGGTAGCAAAAGAAAAGGGCTGAGAGAAGAGGAAGAGGAAATTGCAGGATATTCAATCTTGGGCTTCTCCTGTCACTGCCCCTAATTTGACCCATCCTAGGAGGTCTTGGCTCCAATGACTTTTGGAGCATGTCTGTCTCCAGTACCAGAGCCTTCCCACTTCAAGCCAATTATTATAAATGATTACTTCCACAAAAGGATGGCCAGCAGCTGTTCATCTGAGATGGAACTGTCAAAGTTCATCTCCTACTGACCTCCCTCTACTTCATCTCTAAGGTCTATTAGGTTTTTTCAGAGTTCTATGGGTTTTGATTGAGAAAGGACAATGGGAGCCTTCATGAAGGCACAATTTGATGTCATCCTATGCCCTTTTGTTTCCAAGGCAGATTGGGTTGGCCTCAGGTCTCCCCATATAGAAGCTCCTTCCTTGTTATGGGTTTCAGTACAAGATGTTTCAAAGACATTGTCCTTTCCTGGTATGGATTTTGGCATCAGAGGTTTCAGAGACTTATTCATCCCTGAAACTTCCTTCATTGGCATCTGAAGGATTGGATCTTTGGTGCCAAGTCTGAAGTGTCTAACTCACTGATCTCTTATTAGATTGGATTTATTGGAGTCTCGATACCAACCTTTGTACACTGGGTCATTGGCACCATAATAAGGATTAATTGAGACTGATCCCTTCTCAGTGTCAGGGTCATCATTGTTTGAGGCATTTGCTTCCACTGTGACCCTGGAGACATTCCATCTGTCAGCTTCAGTGCCTCTGTATTTGGAATCACTAACTTCCTTGGTATTTAGGGCTGACACAGCACCAACTCAGAAGTCTCTGGTGCAGACAGATTCAGCATCGGCCTTAGAGCTCATCAAGAGGATGATAGCCTGTCCTGCTATACAAGCAGGGATGCTTGACTGACTTTGACAACATCCCTTGGCACCCATCATTTTTGCAGCCTTTTTTTCTCATTATCATTCCCAGGGACAGGGCAGCTGTAAAGGTCTTAAGCAATCCCACTATGACTGCCATCATGAGTCTTGAGTTGCTTGAGAGGACTCAGTTCTGAAGCCACCACATAAATATACATGCAAGAAGAGTCACATTGACTCATCTACAGAGATTCTCAACACAGACACTGGCCTCATTGAAGGAGAAGAGTCTCCTAGTCCCATCCAGATGATGCAAAATTTGGTGAAATCATAGAATTAGTACTCTCTGACTACCCCTTCCCTGGATGAGGATGTTATTTTTGGGGCCTTCAGATATGCCATCCCTGCCCTCTTTGCCCACTGGGTAATCCCTCCCACTGACCATATGATGGACCTGGTAGCAGATAGTGGATGGTAGGAGCCTGACATAGCAGACAGCATCCCAAGCAAGTTGGACAAGATTCTTCATCCACTTAAGGACTGACACATTGTAGCAAGGACCATCTCTGGTGGACTCCATTTTTGCAGCAGCAGCCACCAGAAAGGAACTGACTGATGACAATCTAGCAGTCCATCCACCTAACAATGAATCCACGATGATGGATCATATGGGGAAGGAAGCATTTAATGTGGTGGATGGAGTGCCCTACAGTTTCAGTTGGGAGAAGCTTTACCCTTCCCCTTCCCTTTCTCCAAGGCCACTGTGACCATGAATGCCTCATTTCTAGGGTTCAGAGGCATTTCAAGGCATTCAAGTGGAAAATGATCCAGGGCACATGGTCCCAAGAACAGACCAGTCTTCACATAAATTTCCTGGGGAGGATGGTAGTCATCCTGGCATTGCAAGCCTTCCATGAATGCCTTGCACATGGTGTGATTTCCATTCACTCTAACAACATGTAGTCCAGTATATCAACAAGCAAAAGGAAACCAGATACTATCCTTTATGTCATGAAGCAATGAGGGTGTGGAAATATGCAATGTCTTCTCAGTGCTTTCTTGTGGCAACTCAAATTCCAGGATTAATAAACTACCTAGCAGACATGCTTGGCAGATTGATAGTGATGTCTCATGAGTGATCATTCAATTCATGAGTAAAGCATATATTTTGCTGCTGGGACTAGCTTTGCTGATATGTATTCACATCCTTGACTAAAATCAAATTCAACAACTATTTCACCCTCGTCTCTTCACAGGAGCAGTTCCATAGGACAACCTGCAGTGTGGTCACCTGGAATACTCTGCCTTACCCTCAGTAAAGATGAAATTCCATCAGAAAGCTTCTCTGTGCAAGGCTTCAGTAATATATAGCCTCCTGTTTTCTAAGACAAATTTGGTTCCCCTTGCTATGGCATCACCTCAAGAAGCAACTCTGTTTTTTAACTCCACTATCAGACCTTTTTACCACCCATTCAGTGAGGGTGTAGTAGAAAGATACCTTTAAGAAAGATTTTACAGAACCTTTGTACTGCTTAGAATGAAAATTCCCTCAAATTAAATTCAAGGTTTTTCCAGTTCTACAATGGCCAGAGAGCCAGCTTATACAGCCAGAGTTTTCCAAAGTTTTTCAGCTGCACAGAAAGACTCTATTTGCAAAGAAAATGGAAATAATTTTAAATATAGGCTTGTTGACATGGATTGTATCTCTTCTCCACTCCAGTCCCCTCAGTATTACAGATTTTCTCTTTTCTTTTTGTCTCTAACTTCAGTTACTCTGCCATCAAAATTCATCTGGGCAGCATATTTAATTTTTGTCAAGGATTCCATTTTTCATCCTAAGCGGTACAAAAGGTTTGCAAAATCTTTCTCAAAGGTACCTTTCTACTATGCCCTGCTATCAAGGATCCTGCTCCTCTGTGGGACCTATGTCCGGTCCTTGAGGGGTTGACCCTTTCCCCTTTTGAATCATCTTCTTCTGCTGATCTGAAGTCCCATTCCTGGAAGAAATTGTGTATGGTAGGTATCACCTCTGCTATAACGCTTTCAGAGTTACATGTTGTTTCCTCCAGAACACTGTAGTTTTTCACAAAGAAAGTGTGTCATTTATAACTAATCCATATTTTATGCCAAAGGTTGCCTCAGTTGTTTCCCTCATTCAAGCTCTTCATTGTCCAATCTTTTCCTGAAGTACTCCAACAAGGGAGTGTACTTGCTACATATCTTGGATGTTCAAAGATAATTATTCTTCAACTTATACTGGACTAAAACAATTAGAAAAGATAGCCAGCTATTCACCTCTTATAATCCTCTGGGCTGGGACAAAAGGTTTCCAAAGTAAAAGTCCAGATGGCTTACAGATTGTATAACTTTGTATACCAATGTAATAACAAATCTGGTTTAGCAAAACCAAACATTTCCTCCACAAGATCCATAGCAACTTCTACAGCCTTCATCAGGAGCTCCTCAATTGAGGATATTTGTGCAGCAGCAATTTGGACAATTTAAACACCTTTGCAGGCACTATAAATTGGATGTAATCTCCAGGGCTAGGACTTTCTTTGGGGTCACCATTCTTAAGAGCATGTTATATAATTCCAGCCAAGAAATTTGGTAGCTGAGAAATCTGTCCCAAAAGTCAAAGTGGACAGAAAGGATAATATAAGATAATATAAGATACTATAAGTAATATAATATAAGATACAGACGGTAATGCTTGCAATAACGCTAGATTTTCATTATCCTTAGTCTACCACTTCAACAACCTGCACTGCACTGCATCCCCCTTCCAAATTCTCATGTCACTTTATACTAATGCACCTAGTAGACCTAGTCTGCAAGTCCATCTGCTCACATTTCTAAATTCCTAGTGGCTAATACGTCCCATGTTCAGGAGTTATGCAGCAAATTGAGTCTAAGGGTACAGAAGGGACAGGTGCATTTTGAGGATTGAGCACTTCAAGAGAAGTCAATTTCTCAGTTCAAATTCACCTTGTGGGGAATTCACAGCAGTCAAAGTGGACAAACTAGGAATGATGGAGATCCAGCATTATGGTAAGTACGTAACTTCTGTTTACTATTTGTGTGGTATATTTTTGTACATTTTATGTACCACCTAGCAGACTTTTGGTTGAGGCACAAGGAGTTATTTTACGGAATAAAAGTTTTTCATTTTGACTTTGTTGTCTTATTCCAATAATTACCAAATTTGTCTTTATGTACTGCTATGTCCTCTTCAAAAAAATAAAACGTTTATACCTTTATGGCGCCTTCCATATCAACATGCAGGAATGCTTTATGTCATATGCTGCAGCACTTTAGTCTTTTCAGCTAATCTACTTGCACTGAGTAGTAAATATAATATGATGCTTCTGTTATTCACCCCCAAAAATTCCTTCAAGTGAAAGGACTCTGGGGGAGGGAAGAGAATGCAGGTCAGCTATGTGTCCATGAGAATTATATTTCTGTAGGTCAAAATACATAAACATAATTATTAATTTCTGCAGACATATTTATTCAGCTCTGGCAGGTACTTCTCCCCTCTGACGTAATGTCATGACAGGAAGCTTAATATATAATACAAAGACACAACAGATGTGGTTTAACCTCCGTAACATCTGCATTCCAACTGAAGTGGGTGAGAAACTGTGTATCACATAGCATGTAAATCACTGTAGCTAGCTCAGTTGTATTAATATATGAAATATATATGAAATACCCTGACTGGAAGTCTAAGGCATTCAACAAGTAAGGTAAAAAGATTTCCTCTTATACCATACCGAGGCTTACAGCATTCTTGTCTTATCTATCAGATTTGCGGTCTCAGCTGTTTAACAAGGCACTGGAAAAGCTGGAACACTGTCAGGAATGGAGTAACAGCAGTGGCCTTTCCCATTTACTGATGTGATTTTGATTGTGTGTTTTACCTAGCTATGACTACAGGCTTATGAGTGTGATTGCATGGGATAGCATGGCTGAGATTATGCTCTGTGAGTAAAAACATTTATTGGATGATGTGCACTTCAGAGAACCTCTTCAGGATATGCTTTGTGGTGTATTGAGGAGGAATTAAGTCTCTCTCTGTATAGACCTTTATGACCTATTTCCCATATGTTCACTTCTTTTTCTCCTGGACCTAGCCATCCTTACAGGAGAAAGTGTGTACTTGGTGTCTCAGAAAGAATCAAATCAATCACAAAATATTGTCTCCTCCAGTCTTGGCTAATCTACCGAAGAAGGTTACCCTTCCAGATGCCCTGTGAGAGTCCTGAATCTGATCTGGGACTGCCAATGGGAAGTCAGCTGCTACTTGATTCAGCCCTAGTTTGGAGAAAAAAAAAGATTATTAAATTCTATATGTGAGCATGTTGGCCAGTTCTCTCCAAAAAGGCTTCCATATCAGTCCATTTCAGCAGAACTCCTGGGACAGATCCAGACTTTATTGCTCAAAGGGGCTGCAGTCAGTGTCTCAAGTTTTGGGAAAGTAATTAGGGGTTTTACTTTTGCTTCTTATAATAAATTTCCATTCCACTTTGGATATTGTTGACTTCACTCAACATAACCAGTGCTTTCATGTTCAGGTGCTCACCCTGCAAGGACCTATGCCCTTGTTCCCACAGTGCACCTGGGTGGTACCACTGCACATGATGGATAACTTTTACCAGAGTAGCATTTGAGGCTTACAAAGGGAATTTCTCAGTTTAACTCTGGGTGACATCTTTTCTCATGCAGAATGTTGCCATTTGGGTTTCTTCAGTCTCCACAGCCTTTATACAGATGTTGGCAATAGTAGCCTACTCTTGGTGGATAATGAACTCCATAGATCCATTGATGACCCATTCAGGAGCTCACTGAAATCATCTCTCCTGCAGATGTTCCCATGATTTCAGTGCATGGGGGTAACTTTAAACTGGAGGAAAGCCTTTCTGAGTGTTACCCAGAGAATTATCTTCTTCAAAGAACAGCTGAAAAACTCTTCAGTGTCAGTCATTTCCACCCATTGACAGGGCCCACAAGAGTAATGGCTTTCATTTTTCAGTTGACACTGTAGAGCACTGTCCAGTCCATGCATAGAGTCTGCTGAGCCTTCTTCTTTTAATGACTACCACAGTCTTCATAATGCTGTTTGCATGCCTGAGGATACAGATTTTGCAGCACAGTATGATATGTTAGCAACTTAAGAGCCATCACATGCTTACAGACTTTTCGTTTAGTGCCAAACTCTTGTTCACAGGCTGTGGACTAATGAACAATACCTGCCAATTTAATGTTGGGTCTTTGCTTCCAGTAAACAAACTAGCCACAGCTTCTGAGAGTGAGCACTTTGATTGCAGGTTGGAGAACTCACCTAAGAACTAATCTTACAAATAGTGCAGGGAAATGCCAGTATCATGCAGAAGGAGCTCCAAAACAGCCATTTGAAGCTAAGAGTTATCTTTCTGGCCCTGAGAGTCTTGGAGAAAAAGCCACTGCTTGGGTCATTTCTTGTCTGATAAAACAACTAATCTTTTATGTGGTACCTAAATAGAAAAGTGGTGCAAGCTTCTAGCTCTTCGTGTGGGACAACAATTTTGCTTTTGCACTGTGCCATTCAAAGGGCATCATTCTCTTAATAGTTCACATGACTGAGGAATAAACAAGCTGGTGGTTGCACTAAGCCACTCCTCTAGCTTTTTTCTTCATGAGCAGGGTCTTCAGAAAGTGTGGTCTACCATGTTTGCTGAACTCAGCAGGAATATATGATGGTTGTGCTACACACACACACACACACACACACACACACACACACACACACACACACACACACGCACGCACACATGCACACACACGCATGCATGCACGCATGCACACACACACACACACACACACACACACACACACACACACACACACACACACACACACACACACACTCACACAAAAACACACAAACACACACACACACACACACACACTCTCTCTCTCTCTCCTGTTACATGAGAGATTCCAGTGTGCATTGATGTCACTCCAATTCCTTCAGTTGCTAACTGTAGAATTCCAGAAAGAAAGGCCCAAACTCATTGTAGTTTAGTTTCTGAGAAGTGCATAGTTCAAGTTCTCAGGTTGCTTGTGATGCAGGATGTTCTCCCAGTACAAGCCAAGTATGTTCTCCATGACTCAGGTGATAATCGCCTCCAGCTCAGAGCTTATCTTCTGATATAGATTCTTTAATCCTGCAATAGTTGCCATTTAGGGCCTTAGAGTTTATTAAGGCTGATATGGAGCTTTGCATTAGGAACACCTATACCTCCGAGCAGAAATTGCAATCAGTTTTTTTATCACCTCGGATAGTTGTTGTGTTATATTAGAACCTATATGATCTGAACCTCATTTATTCCATGACTAATGTGCATAGGTTAGCTGTCTTTACAGATCTTTGAAGAACATCTTGCTTCTGTGAACTTGAATTTCATGTTTGACAGTCTTATCCATATGCCATTTCAGCCTGATAGCTCAAAGGTGTTGAACATTATATCCTGGAAAATGATTTATCTGACTGCTATCAGTTCTGCATATAAGATAGCAAATCTTTCAGGCCACTTTATGTAAGGAACCGTATCCTTCATGATGACAGGCTGTTCCTCAGGACAAACCTTTGTTTCCTTCCAAGAATGTCACTGAACCAATCTGCCCATTCAAAGGTTTTCTGCTTGGTGCAGAAACCGGGGATATATTGTCCTTTACATCGTGGTATGCACCAGCAGCGCAGTTGTCACCTTAACAGGTACACAACTTTAGGTCAGTCGGCCAGTTGTTCCTCTCACTTATAGGTTCAAAGGTTCATAGTTTAGTACTAAGTTAACTGCCCTTGTGAGCCATTTTAAGCCTAGCCAATTATCCCTTGTGAGCCTCAAACTCTGCACCCTGTGTTTGTAAGGCAATCACCTTAGCCATTAAGCCACTTTCCTTACATTTCATTAAATGTAAATTCTCTGAAATTTCAGATGGACAAAACACACCTGTTGAAGCTTCAAATCAATAAAACCCACAAAAACATCACTTTTGCAGAGGGCGTCTCCATGCATCTTCCATGTGAGGTGAGTTGCACCCACACCTGCTTCATTATTAATGCATGCAATCTACACAGTGAAACACCCAAAGATGAAAGACAAAATATAGAAATTGAATCACTGCTGGTACATAAATAAAAACACTATGGCAGTGATTGCATTTAGAAAACAGGGACTGGGGAACTAAATGCTGATGGATTAAGCTTGACAATTTTAAACCTCATCCACGTTACACTTGATGAAGTATAGGATAACAATTCATCTCTCCTGCACCTTAGAAATAAAGGTTCCCAGTTGCCTTACACACTGTTTCCAGCAACATTGTCAACTTCATTGCTTTTTTGCCATCAGGCAGTTAACCGTTCATCACTGGAAAATTCTTCCATCTTGCTGTCAAAATTCACTGACTCCAGAGTTGCTTTAAGAATGCTTCTGTTGCACTCATCTACATTGCAGCCACTTGGTCTTCAGTGCACACCTTCAAAAAAAAGTAAGTTCTGCTGTGAGCTATTGGTTTGCAGCAGAATTTGGTTAAATCCTCGTTGGTTAAATTTTATATATATATATATATATATATATATATATACACACACACACACACACACACACACACACACACACACACACACACACACACACACACACACACACACACACACACACACACACATGGGTCCCCTTCAGATATTCGAACTTTTAAAAGCTCAACTTTTGTATGGCTGAGAACATATGATCGAGCTTTTAAAAGCTCAATCGGTCTGAATGGAGATCTCCATACAGCGCGGAACTTGAAGATTTCCCATTTCCGCAATGTGGTGTGATCTTGGAGTTGGTATATTTAAGTAGTGGGGGGTGTGGGGGGTGCATGGGGGCTTGCCCCCTGCTACACACATTTAGTTGTTTTTGTTGTTGGTTGTAATTTTTTTTTTACATGATCAATGTTTCTATATGTTTTCGGCCATATGAAAGTCGATCATTTGAGATGTTGATCATGTAAGGTAGACCCATACACACACACACACACACACATATATATATATATATAATATATATATATATATATATATATATATATATATATATATATATATATATATATATATATATATTCATGTATGCATGTGTGTGTGTGTGTGTGTGTGTGTGCATATATCTCAAGTAAGTCAGAAGTGAATGCATGTTGTCCACCAAACTCTTATGTTTCTTACCTCCACAAGCATAACTAATTCCTATCAGATTTGTATTAACTGGTGTACAAGTTCTCTTTGTACAGCATGTCAGACAGAAGATATAGGTGTTTTTTGGTATGATTATGTCTAGCCTTCACACAAGCCTCAGTCACCTGATTTCCACCCAGCAACTGTTTATGCGTTATGAAATTGAGGTGAGTGGAATGCTGATCTGAACTGTTTGTGTTATGCTCTTTATGGTTTCACAGTGGTTCTTTGCTGTATTATTTTTAATTACTTACATAGTATATCCACAGAATGGTATTCCTAATTTCATAGATAGTAAATTGCTGCCTCTGTATTTCAAGACCATGCCTGTTTTACTGCACAGGGAATTAATCTGCTTCATCATAATCACTTTTAACCAATGGTCCACCAAGGGACCTCATTAGTAAGAAACTGCTTTAATGTGGAGTTTCAAGAATTTTATTGTTTTTGAATACCTACAGTTAATAATTCGGAAATAATAAATTCTGCTTTATGGTTACCACTGGTTTAGGAACAGTAAGGTCATTTCCAGATTTTGGGTAGCTGAGTGATTTGCTTTTCAAGGTAATGGGTAACAATGGTCATAAGGTACATTACAGAAATGCATACAGTTCATGAACAAACAGTATTACTTGTCAGAAACACTTTGTAAGTGGCAAATATGGATGTATGATATCAACCATCTTTGATTTAAAAAAAAAATTTAAAAGCACAACGCATGACAGCTGGAAATGGTATCTAATCCTGTTTTGTTTGGAGGCTCTGGTTTTCCTAGTTGCCCACCCTCCTTATCCTGCTCATTTTTAATTAATATTACATCCTGGCTTATGTTTGCCAAAATCTAGATTGATGTTTCCTGAACCACATCATTTGTGCCCTCAGTACAGTCTCAGCAGAACAGTATTCATTTTGCTGTGAAAATAAGTTGCAAATGTCTTGAGGTATATAGTATAATATTTACTGTCACTGAAATGTTAGCACCATCACAGTAAATATTTGTAAACGTTGTGCATCCTACTCAAATATATACCAGTGAATCAGTGTTTAAATATTTTAGTGACAGCCCTCAATTAGTTTAGTGAAATAGCAGAACAAATAAAAATACATAGTGATGAAATGCATGACATTATAAATCCATTTTGCTGAATATATGCAATCATTATTTTCCAGACACTGTTTCTGCCACTTTAAGAATATGAATGTAACAAAAATGATATTGGCTGTGTGACTTTTATGAGTGTATTTGCAGCACATATTTTATGCACTTTGTGGACAAACTTCAATGTTCATTCACTGTTTGACAGTGTTAGGCTTGAAATCATTAACAAGATACTTACAGCATGACTAGTTGTTGGGAAAAGGCACAGTTCCTGCAGGCTGCAATTATTGGCATGGTCTCCCATTGTTTCAACTGAATGGAATTCTTTACTTTTTCTGAATTCTTCCAAATGCCTTTTGATGGGAACCACTGCTGCTCTCTTGTTGAGTCTGCAGGCTTTTTCTCCATCTGGGTGTAAAGCAAAATGAGTACAGTGAACTTTTGAATGGAATGCAGACCTGAGTCACATAGCTTTTTAAGCAATAGAGCTGTACTGTTTATGTTATGTTAGTCTCCTTTTATGAAGAATTCCCTAACCACAAATTAAATTGTTCTATTATGATATAAAAAAAAATAGTTTGAACAGCAGTTTTAGCAATTAGTAAATCATCTGGTAAAAGTAGATGCGATAGGATGGAGAACCGAATGAGTATTGCAACCACTTTATCCTTAAAATTCAAATGTAACTTCTATCTGCAGTATAACATAAGGTAAAATTGTGAGAGCACAGTCAAAATACAGTTATGTACAGGAATGGCTACTTATTAAAAAATAAAGTCTTCTTTAAGTCACTGTCACTTCATTAACTTTGATGGAGTTTACTATATGGAATCCTACTGCACTCATACTTTCCATTAATCCTATATTGATGGGACCCCTCCCGGCTTTTTGATTTCATTATTTCTGCTTGGGATCCACGACTATTGTTCTCACTGGCATTTGATTTCTCAGTTGTATGATGCTTTCTGACTTTTGTAACTTCTTTAGGTCATCTTAATTTAATTTAAGTATTTTAAGCGTCCTTAGCTTCCTCAATCCTGATGGCTCTAAACTTCCTTTATAGCAATACAAATGCTGGTGATGTGTACTGTTTATGTTATGCTGTTCAAAACCATTTGACTTTTGAATTCTGTTTGTGCCAGCACCCCTGACAACTGCAAATATGGTGTGAGACCACTGACTTTAGTACTTGTGCTAGGTTCCTTCTTGTGTTCATTCCTCATGTGACGTTTGGACCATAAAAGTTACTGGAGGCCAACAAACCTCTAAGGCTTGCCCTGTAATGGAAGATAATCTGCATTTGTATTGCCAAATAAAAATGATGTGGAAGGAAGTGAAGTATTAAACTAATGTTAAATGACACAAAATGTCATATTAAATTCCTTGTGTAGATATCACTTCTAAGGTACAGTTCCCTGATTACACCACCAGTCTGTTTTTAATATCCTCTTCCACCCCATACCTGCCCACCATTAAGTAAATCTCACTCAAATCATCTAAAGTCTGGTATCATCTGTGATATCTCCACTCTGGACCAGTAATCAAGGACCCTCCATCTTCACCACCGACACTGAAGAGGGACATTCACTTGGAACAAAAATGGATACACCCAGTATTTCCAGATGCAGCTCTCTGCATCAAGCACAATTTCCCTTAAGAGCACACAGGGAACACACTCAGCCTGGGGTCTGGGTTTCTCTCTCTGTCTCTCACCAGGTCCCTAATAAGGCTCCCCACTGGCACAGCTGCAGAGTTAAGTCTTCAGCCAAGTGTCCGAGCCAAGTCCTCCACCACTCTCCCTGTGAAACCAGTGCTTCATGTCCCTGCTCCAAATAGCTGGCACACACAATGTTTGAGATTTGGTTTGCACACACACGCGCACACACACACACACACACACACACACACACACACACACACACACACACACACACACACCTGGGAAAGGCCAGCACATGTTTACTAGCTATGCCCCCTACTGCTCAGACTATAATGTAGTTACTATCACCAGAACTACCCTAAAGATCTTACAAGGGTACCCAATTATACTGAGTAAAATTAATATTAATAGAAATGGTAGTTTGACCAATGCAGCAAAGCTTTCATGAATGTTCACAGAGTCACCAAACAGATATGAGTACTTATAATAAACAATAAAAAACATGAAAATACTAAATATCTATTTACGATAATCACCAGAGTTTCAACCACAGAAAATATTAAAACACAAATGAATAGATTCACACAGATACAGAAAAACAGTACTTAACTAATCCTCACTATATTTTCCTGACTAATCTAAAGTGTTACTATTCCTTAGTCACTTACTAGATAAAGTGGGTGAGTGATCCTTCTATGTCAGCTTTCCAAAACAGAGTACCATGAGACTTCAATCTCACCTAGTATTAAATATTATTTCAGTGATGAATTCCAGAATGACATCACATACATCTGGTCATCTGACTTCTGGTTCCCATGCAACCCTCCCATTGCTAGAAACTGCCAGGATTTAGCATCTATGTGCCAGTAATACACACACAGAGATCATTGCTAAGATCTGCTGCAGCTCCCGGAAGTCATGAAACCATAAAACACTTCCACTCTTCCTACAGGATCTAATAAACCATGCTTCTTATAGATATTGCATTTCTGGCTTCATTCAAAAGTGTGAGATAACATCTGTATGGCCTAGGCACAGTAATTTAATTTCTTACTATTTTTAAAGTTTGAGATTAACCTCTTCTTTTCCTGTGGTCCCTATTAAAACATGTACATTTAAACAGTTACAATAATGCATGTACATTTCTTTTTCTGACCAGCAGGGCACATTGTTGGTGCATTTTAACACAAGCAGCTTTACATATACATTTTTCAGCACAAGCATCTGTAGAAATCAGTTTGATATTCAAATAACATATAGTTATTTACAAACTTCCAGCTAGCTGTGCTGGCATATGTTACACATCCACTGCCCTACTTCTCCTGGCATAGCTGGCACTATCTCAACTCATCACATCTCTCCACCTTTGAAGATTCAAGCTAGTTTTTCAAGTGACCCTTTAGAAATGCTGCTTGAGAGGAATGAGCCTATCTGGGAATACATTAACACATACTCTGTCTTGACAGCCCATCTGCATTGGCATTGCGAACCCCACTATGGTGCTGCACTTTCATATCATATGCCTGCAACCCTAGGCTCCACCTTAGTAATTTGGCATTTTGCTGGCTGGATTGATGTAGCCATGTTAATGGATTGTGGTCTGTAACTACAGTGAAATTCCTTCCATACAGATAGGGTTATAGTTTCTGCAGTGCCAAGACTATGGCTAGACATTCATTTTCTATTGATGCATAACACTCCTCTGTAGTTTGGAGTCTACAACTGAGATACATCACTGGGTGTTCTTCTTCCTGTGAGGAAACCTGTCCGAGTACATCCCCGACCCTATGGTTAGAGGCATCCACCTGCACAACAAATTATTTGCTACAATCTGAACTGGCTAACACAGGGGGTCCCTCCAAACCCCCTTTAAGCTTTTGGAATGCATGCTCACAGGCTGGGGTTCACACTACCTTGTCTGACATGTTTTCCCTTTTCATATCTGTGAGGGGGAGTTGCTATTGTACTATAACTTGGAACAAACTTTCTCTAGTACCCCACTGTCCATAAGAATGCCCTCACCTACTTTTTAGTAACAGGGGCAGGCCATGCCTAAATGGCTTCCACTTTGACAGGTTCTGGCCTGATCTCTACTCTATGTCCCAGGTAGGAGACTTCTGCCATACCCACCTGAAACTTACTGGACTTAATGGTCAACCCTGCCCTTTACAGTCTCTCCATGACCTCCCTGACATGCTAAGGGTGCTCATGCCAAGAATGGCTGTAAATGGCAACATCATCCATGTAAGAAAGGACATAATCTCCTGCTCCTGCTAGGATACAATCTACCAGCCTCTGGTAGGTTGCTGGGGCATTTTTCATCCCAAATGGCATTTTTATGATCTCACATAATCTGAAAAGAGACACAAAGGCTGACCTCTCTCTAGCTGTGGGAGTCAAGAGCACCTGCCAGTAGCCCTTGGTCAAATCATTAGTGGTCAGATACTTAGCCCCACCCAGCTCCTCTAAGGCTTCATCAGTCCCAGGCATGTTGTAAGCATCTGACTCTGTGTGACTGTTTGCTTTCCTGTAGTCCACACAAAACATGGTGCTGCCATCTTTCTTTGGTACCAGCACCACTGTGGAGGCCCAAGGACTGCTGGACTCTTGGATTACCCCCATTTCCAACACTTCTTGTATCTCCTCCATCAGAGTCTGTCTGACTTGCTCAGGCACCCTGTAAGGGTCCTGCTTGATAGACCTTTGGGGTCCTATATCCACATGATGCTGCACCACGTCATGCAGGTTTCCCAGTGATCATGCCCTCAAACTCCTGTGATACTGCTCAGATTTCTTGAACCAGGGTAGGAAATAGCTGCTGGGACATTGCTACCCTTCCCATGAGGTGTCAGTCCGAGCCTCATTGAGAACATCAGTCACCATATCCCCCTCAGACTCCCCCTGCCATCCACTGCAAATACTCAGCACCAGGGCCTCCCTATTATGTTAACGTTTCATCAAGTTAACATGGTAGAATTTGTGCCCCTGCCTCCTGATTAGCAGTTCTACCATGCAGTGAACATCACTGACCTTCCTTAACCACTTTGAAGGGCCCTCCCAAGCTGTCTGCAGCTTCTTGTGTCTGACAGGAATGAGAACCATCACCTGCTGTCTCACAGCATACTGAACGAATAATAGTAACTGTTACTAGCATGATTATTAGCTTGAATAAAAAGCTGCAAGAATGATATGAAATATAAAGGGTTAATTTAGAAATAGTATAAAATGCTGAAAAATAGAAAGTAGTAAGTGTGCTGGTACAACTTAAATAGATATTGGCATCCATGTAAAGGAGTATGTTATTGAGACACAAAGTCTGTAAAAATAACTGCGCAGATGGCAGCTGGAAGGAGATCAATGATGTAAAGAGATGTAACATCAAGTTTCAGATAGTGCTGGAATATCATGTTTCAGATAATGCAAGACTGAGTTTCCATGGATCATCAAACTACAAAGAACCAAAGACAAGGGAACAAAGGAAAACTGTTATACAAAGAAAGAACTGTTATACATCAGACTCTGAGAAAAATATCAGACTTTTTGGTATAAATATGAGTGTGTATAAACAAGCTTTGGGAATTTGCCATAGAGAGCTGACATCATCTGTGTTGCATGCTTGTAGATCCAAAAGGAAAATGTAACAGTAAAGCATATTAACTGAAGCGGTTGTCTCTGTGTATTTATTGTACTTAGTAAAATACAGTAATAAGACTAGTTGGTCACAATAAATAGTTAATATACTTTGGTATGCTTGCATGCAAATGCAAGTAACAGCAAGAAACCAACAGAAGGCAGTATATAATTTTTCACATACTCTCAGGCTCAAGCATTCCTGTCATACCCAAACTTTTTCTGCTGTTGGGCTCCTGCCAGGTTCTCCTGGGCCAAGCCCATAAGCTCCCTAAACCTGGTGCTGAGGTTTAGGACATATGCCAAAACAGACCCCTTGTGGGATTCACACACCCTTCCAGTCATCACAAATCAAATCTAAAGGCCCCCTCACCCTATGCCCATACAGCAACAAAAAAGGATGAAAAACCAATGGATTTCTGAGGTACGTCTCTGTATGCAAACTGCAGATGGGGCAAAAAATTGTCCCACTCTCTACTAAACTGGTCTGCAAATGCCTGCAGTATTGTCTTTAGTGTAGAGTTTAACCTGTCCACAAAACCATTAGTCTGGGGATGGTATGGGGTGGTTTTTAGGTGCTTCAACCCACAGTGCTTCCACAGACAAGCCAGCAATTCTGACATGAAACTGGCACCTCTCTCAGTCAATATTTCTCTCAGGAAACCTACCCTGCTGAAAATCCTTAACAAAGCATTTGCCACATTATCTGCCTCAATGGAGGCAGAGCCATCACCTCAGGATATCTAGTAGCATAATCTACTACCACCAGAATATATGTCTTCTCTGTGGAGCTTGGTGTACTCAGAGACCCCACAATATCCATAGCTACCCTCTGAAATGGCTCCTCAGTCACAGGCAAAGGCATCAAAGGAGCTTTGACCTTGTCTCCTGCCTTGCCTACTTTATGGCACTGCTGACAGGACCTGCAGTATCTTGTTACATCCCTTACAATCCCAGGCATAAAAGTTCTGCATAATACATGTCTTGGTACTCTTTATGCCCATATGACCTACAAAAGGAATGTCATGGTCTATGGCTAAAAGTGGCAGACGGTATGCTCTAGGCACTACCAACTGCTGTATTACCTTATGCTCTAGCCCTTCCTCAGGTTTCATTCCAGTACACAGACAACCCTTTTCCTTGAGAATCAGGTGCCTCCTTAGCTACCTCCCAGGGTCTATATTATAACATTGAAATCTACAAAGATCAAATGTTATAATATAGAACCCTAAACATCGAAATCCACAAACATCGAACAGTCAGAATAGCGATTTTTTTCCCAGGGAAAAAAATCGCTATTCCGAGAAACATACACACAACACAAACACACACAAAAAACAGCAATCCACATGCATACACTTAAAATCCTACACCTAAACTAAACTTTACATACACTACTAGCTATCCACTTACCTTAACCTGACCCTAACCCTAAGGTCCATCACTATCGCACACTCACCTCACCCACGCCCTAACCCTAACTCACCTAACCTGCCCCTAACCCTAACCTACACAACCACACACTTATCTGACCTGCTCCCTAACCCTAACTCTCCTAACCTGCCCCCTAACCCTAACCTACACACAATCGCACACTTACCTGAACCCGACCCGTAACGCTCCAACATATCAAACATTGAAAACAGTGAAGCCACAGCAACGGCCTACCCTGGGAAAGAATTCTGTGTCCTGCACCTTCACTGTTTTCAGCATTCGACAAAACTGGTTCGATATTACAACATTTGAACTTTATAAAATTTGATGTTATAATATAGGCCCACCTCCCTGAAGCCTCTTAGTGTAGGGTCTGAGAGCTGAGCTTGCCTCAACTCTACCTTTGTGACTTTTCCCAGCTCCCCTTTCACAGGAAGTCTGGTATCCTCTGACAATGGTGCCTCACTGTCATCCTGGATACTACCACTCACCTCTGCCCTTGCAGCCACTCTGTCCAAGGGAACATCAGTAGTTACCAGGAGCTGTGGTTCACCTTCAGGCTCATTGCTACAGGGTAGCTACCTCCCTGAAATAGCCACCTCACCAGCCCTGGTTTCAGGTGAGGTCTGTCTAGGTCTTAAGACTTAAGGGTACCAGACCCACATGCCTGTCTCCAAGCCTGACTGCATGTAACTGCACTCACACAAGGTACTGCATTATAAAAATCATTCCCTATCAATGCATCTGCAGGGATATCCTACTTGCTTGCTTCCTTTTCCACCCTCCCATTCAAGGTGAACCCTGGTCAAAGGCATTTGGAATGGAATCCCTACTAATGTTCTGACTAGAGTGGACTGTCCCAGCAAGTATTGTTCCTCTTTAACCACTGCAGGCTTCACAATGGTTATGTCATAGGCTGTGTCTGTATTAGCATTGGCCTGTTTTCCATCCACTAAGATCAGAGATAATTTCTGTTGATAGTTTGGCACCTCAGTTATCGCCATACAGTTTACCACTGACATACTATTATTCCCACTTGCTGCCTCCCCCACCTTTTGTTCCCCACCTTTCCTCTGTGGACATCTACATAATACATGGCCCCACTGGCTATATTTAAAACATCTAACCCTTGATCCTGGGCATGTACCTGAACTAGTGCCTTCCCCTGTTACTGGTGAACTCTGTTGGTGTGGTTTAGGCTGCTCACCATGGGTTCTCTTATATCCATGTGCAGCACTGGGTATCCCCTTCTTGTTCAGTAATGCCCTTCTTGCTAAGTAGAACTCCCCCTTTCTCCCCCAGCTCATCTGCAGAGTTACACTCTCAGTCTGCCAATCAGAATCTCATGTCCTCAGGCAAAGTGCTAAGGTCTTGTTCCCTCACCAAAAGGTCTGCTAGCCCTTCAAACGTGGTGACCTGACACCCACTCACCTACCTATGAAAATACGTGCTTAACTCAGCAGTGTAATCACACACACTTTCATCTGCTTTGAGTCTATGCTCATAAAGCTTTTTTCTGTAAGCGTCAGGTGCTAACTTAAAACATTCAAGTAAACATTTTCTTACTTTGTCATAGTTTAAACAATAATATCAAACAATTTATAAATAGCAGTTACAGCTTTATCATGGAGTAAGGGGTTCAGGGGCCATACCCAGAGCCCTTGGTCAACATTATGCTGTTTACATACTCTTTCAAATATATGAATAAAACTATCAAAATTGTCACCCTCTGTAAACTCTGGAAGAAATTTACTGACCTTTATTGCTTCTGGGATTCAGTTATTCCCTTTCACATTACCTCTATAACCCTGGTGAAGAATCAGCATCTTCCTCTCATGTTGAGACTGCTTCTCATTTTCTTCAGCCTCCAAACATGGCAGTCTCTCTGCTGATTCTAATTTCCAATGTTTGGCCTCCAGTTCAAGTCTGTTTAACTTCAGACAGACGTTCAAGTCCTCTGAAGAAAAGGTGAATTGTCCTGTTTCTGAGGACCGCAAATTCCCATCACCTGACTGGTTATAATCCTGGTTGCTGGTCTGAACTGCAACTAAGACTGAGATCATTTCCACTTTACATACATACATACATACAAATATTTCAAACATGGGCATTAATGCCCTTCTAGCTTGCCAATATACCAAAACACTTGTTTCCATAATAAGTGTCCAGGTTGTTTTTAAAAATATCTAAACTAGTACTTGCTTTAATGTAATATGGCAGTCTGTTCCATGTATCAGCTACTCTGTCAGAGAACCAATTAGTACACTTCTCATTCCTATAAAATCTTCTACATAGGTTGCCTGATAATTATCTAGTACTTCTTGATAACCCCAGACATTCCCAGAGGTAGTTGTCCCTAAATGCCCTATATACTTGAATACAATCTCCTCTTAGATATCTGTAAGAGACACTGTACAAGTTAAGATAGTTTAGTCTTTCATAATAACTTAGATTTTCACATCCATGGATGCCCTTGTTATATTTCCGCTGTACTCTTTCCAGTTTACTCATGCTTGTTTTCCCATAGGATTTCCATATTGTTATTCCAGGTCTATATTAAATTAGCGAACAGTTAGAAAAGTGAACGCTAATTCATCTACCCCTTTTAAGCAAAAGCTTAAAATCTTGAAAACCTGGAACAGTGATTTTTTTCTCCCCAGGGAAAAAAATCACTGGTCCACAAAACAAAATACGAAGCCCCCCACACCCCCTCCCTACTTAAATATATCAACTCCGAGATTGCACCACAGTGGAGGAAATGGCAAACTCCTGAAACCGGCCCAGTGATTTTTTTGCCCTGTGAAAAAAATTGCTGTACCGGGTGTTTGAGATTGTAAGCTTTCGCTTAAAAGGGGTCGATGAATTAGCGTTTGCTTTTCTAAGCGTTCACTAATTCAATATAGACCCATTATTCCATACTCAAGTTTGGGTCTAATGTAACTAACAAACAATGACTTCATTATGTTTGATTTCCTAGACTTTATAAATCTTTTTATACAGCCTATAGTTCTATAACTATCATTAACCAACTGGTTAATATGATTAGAAAAACTCATAGCTGAATCTATCCATATACCCAGGTCCTTAAATGAATGTACAGTTTTAATCACTGTGTGCTGTATTAAATATTCACCTTTCATTTTATGTCTCCCAAATCTCATATGCTTAGTTTTTGATGTATTTATCAACATATTATTCTCCTGTGCCCAAATGGTCAGTTTAGTCGTTATTTTGCAGACATGTCTTATCTGTAACACTTGTAATCAGTTTACCCAATTTCAGGTCATCTGCATATAGACTGTAGAACACCTCAGGTGAAAAAGTAAGGTCTTAAAGATACAATCTAAACAAGTAAGGGCCTAGGACAGATCCCTGTGGGACACCCTGACTGTAACCAAGGATTTCACCTGTCCTGTTGCTGTATGATACGTACCATGTCCTGTTTTTAAGTCATGCAGCTATCCATCTTATCAAGAGAACATCAATACCTAGTTGTACTAATTTATCGATCAATGTTTTGTGTATGACCCTGTCAAATGCTGAAGTTAAATCTATATAAATTACATCACAGCACCATTTTTCATTTATAGCTGTTACTATATTGTTATAGAACATTATGTTACAGGTGGTAATAGATTTATTTTCAACATATGCATTGTCAGGTTGGAGTGCACCAGTCCGTTGGCTTCACACACCTTGGCCAACTAGTTCTTTGTCAGCTTGCCATAATCCTCTGCTGACATCTTTGCATGCTTGCTTTCCCTGACTAAACTAAACTAATGAAAAATAAATAAAAACTGTTGTGAAATGAAACTCTGAATGTTTACCTTGTGTCTGCTGAGAGGACACACCTTTAGTGACAACTGCCTACAGGCTACAGAAGTTCAATTAATATCCACACTACTGCTCATCAATATGTGACATCCTCGCTCTGGGCCAGTTAATCAAGGAGCCTCAATCCTCACCACTGACACTGGAGAGGTATGTTCAGTTGGAATAAAAATGGATACACCCAGCATTTCCAGATGTAGCTCTCTGCCTCAAGCATAATATCCCTTAAGAGCCCAAAGGGAGCACACTCATCCCGGAGTCTGGGTTTCTGTCTCTGTCTCTCTCCAGGTCCCTAATAAGGCTTTCCACTGGCACAGCTGCAGAGTTAAGTCTTCAGCCGAGTGTCCAAGCCAAGTCCGCCACCATTCTCTCTGTGAAACTAGTGCTTTGTGTCCCTGCTCCAATCTTTGAGATTTGACTTGCACACACACACACACACACACACACACACACACACACACACACACACACACACACACACACACACACACATGCACACAAACACCTGGGAAAGGATGACACATGTTTACTAGCTAAGCCCACTTCTGCCCAGACTGTAAGGTAGTTAGTGCCAAAAGACAGTCCCAAGACAGCAACCCTAAGGCTCTTACAAGGGTACCCAATTATACTGAGTGAAATTAATATTAATACAAGTGGTAGTTTGACCAGTGCAGTAAGGCTTTCAGGAGTGGCCACAGAGTCATCAAACAGATATGAATACTCTCAAAGGTTAAAATATTCTCTAAAGGACCAGCTACAATGAAAAGTTTAAATATATTTAATAATAAATAATAAAAGTACATGAAAACTAAATCTCTATTTACAATAAGCAAAAGAGTTTCAACCACAGAAAATATTAAAATAACACAGATGAATAGATTCACACAGATACAGAAAAAACAGTACTTAACTGATATCACTATATTTTCCTGACTAGTATAAAGATTTGCTATTCCCTGGTAACTTACTGGCACAAGGCAAGATGAAGTACGTGAATGATCATTCTATGTCAGGTTTCCAAAACAGAGTGCCATGAGACTTCAGTTTCAGCTAGTATTAAACATTATTTTAGTGATGGATTCCAGAATGACATTACATACATCTGGTCATCTGACATTTGGTTCCCATGCAACCCCCCCATTGCTAGAAACTGTCAGGGTTTAGCACCTATGTGCCAATAATACATGCAGAGACAGCCTTGCTAAGATCAGCTGCAACAGCTGCAATAGCTTTGGAGGCACACTATATAGTAGTTCAGTGAAATGGAACTCTCTCCCCACTAGCATACAAAACATATTGTCCAAAGCCTCCTTTAAAAACCTCATTAGGCAACATCTCAAGCAAAGGTGGCAGTGCCATGATTGCTCCCCAGGCTAGTGAAAGTGGATAAGGTACATATACTAAACTTACAGTACTTGATAATAGTTTTCACTCTTATTCACAAACACTGGCTAATGTACAATGTATGTACTGTACCTGTGTACTATGTATGTATTCTACCTATGTTCCAAATTTCAGCTGTACACCACAAATCTATTAATTACATTTATTTTTGAATTAATATTTTCTTGTTTGTTTTCTCCACTGTAACTGTTGATGTGCTGCATACCACTGTAAAAACATGTCTATAGTAATTTGTGTATATACTGATCATGTCTAAATATCTAAATGTATCTGTAATTTTTCTATGTGGAGATTTTCTCCCCAGGCCTCTGCTGAAAAAGGGCCTTTTCGGCTCAGTCCGACACCCCCGATTAACAAATGTAAAATAAAAAATAAAATAAAACTCATGGAAGTCATCAAGCCATAAAACAATTGCATTCTTCCTGCAGGAGCTAATCAACCATACTTCTTACAGGTACTGAGTCTCTGCCTTAATTCAAAACGGTGAGATAACATTTTTATGGACTAGACACAGTAATTTAATTTCTTACTATTTTTTAGTTTGAAATGAACCTCTTCTCTTACAGTATCCTGTGTTAAAACATGCATTTAAACAGTTACAATAATGCAAGTACATTTGTTCAGCAGGGCACACTGTTGGTGCATTTTTAACACAAGCAGCTTTACAAATACATTTTTCAACACAAGCATCTGTACAAATCAGTTTGATATTCAAATAACATATATTCTTTACTAGATTCCAGCTAGCTGTGCTGGCATATGTTACACATCCACTGCCTCTTCTTCTCCTGGCATAGCTGGCAATACCTCACTTTGTCACAGCATCATTTCATCTTCCTACACTTGATGACCATTGCTTACAATGGCCACTGTAATATTTCATGTAATCTTTCTCAGTTTTTCTCACCTGTGTTTCTATGCTCATGATTCTAGATGACAGTGTCTGCACTTGTTTTGTAAATAAAACTAACTACTCACCCACTTTTCTCCTAGCAGTGTCTTTATTGGCTCATGTATGTTTGTTCAGTCAACCATACGACCTTGTCCTATTTAAAGTGTTTATATTCTCATTCTGGTACTGCTAATTCTAGGGGTTTAAAAGCTTCTTAAAATCTACTACAGTCAGTACCTTGAGTATCAAAAATAAACTCTACATTATGGAAAACTGTGCTGACCAATAGAAACATGATTTACTGTTCATAACTGAATCCTGGCTAAAGTCAAATATTTGCCTGTCTCTCCAGCAAAATCAATCTGCATTCCAGAAAACTATAACCATGCAGTAATTGTCATCTCCACGCTGGGTTGTCTGTGGTTGTCTTATGGTGTATTTTGCTCTACCAAACTAAAACTTGCCACAATTAACATACCTCAGACCAACTTTTTTATTTGCAGTATGTCACTACAGCAACTATTAAAGATAGCAATTTGATAAGAATTGTGTTTTGCAGGGAAGCTACTCCTCACTATGGGTTCTGACTAGCACAACATAAACTGTGCAGTTCACCAACATTTTTTTTTTTGCTATAAAAGAAAGTTAGAGCCAACAAGATTCGGGAAGTTAAGGACGCCTAAAATAATTAAATCTCTAAATATACTACTTCTGAGGTCAAATGACCTCACAGAAAAGGTGACTACATTGACTCCAATTTCTTCAAGTTGGTGTGATCTCAAAGGTAGTATATTTGAAATTTGGGGTAGGGGAACAAAGTCCACACTTTCTGGGGTGTGGGGAAATGTAGCCCCCTACAAAAACATTGGAATTGTAGCTCTACTTCCTTTAATGTTGTGGCAGTCTTTTATGGTGGCAGGACTGTGTAGTCATTATGGTCTGAGTTAGGCAGTTAGCCATCAATAATTCCATGCAGACCATTTTGTTAGTGAAGGACTCTTGAAAATGATGGTGACTGCAGTCTAGAACCCACTGTCAACCTATGTTACAGCTACCAGCACATTCACTAAAAGCATTACATCATTACCTAATCATATCAACTGCACATTTTTAGGAAATGTCAGTCTTCATTTATGTACAGCTGTGAAGAATCATCTTCTTGCCACATTACCAACCTTCTCACAGCACTAACTGGTAAATAATTATACACAACCATATTCTATATCTTGGTGTCATACTTTTATTTACTGGGTATTAACTAGAACCCCCAAAAGGCCTGTATACTGGTAACTACATTTTCTTGCTAAGAAATCTAAATGTAAAGGTGCCACAGTGAGCTTTACATTGTTTATTAAACCCACAGCTATCCTCTTTGGTTAGAACTTCTGCAATGTGACTACTATAACGTCTTATCACAGTCTGACTATGGTTCTACCATCAAATTCTTTTGTAACAATTGTTCTTATTCAAGATATGTATTTCTTATCTACAGCCAGACTCCTTGGACAGCAAATTGTTCCCTTGTTAGCTTCAGATATTGTAGTTCCTTTTAAACTTGGAAGCAATGCATAGGAAATCTATAAAACTAATAACTTCCCTATGACTGAACTTATCACTATAGATAGTGTAGGCAGGAAAAAACAGCATTCTAACAAGGCTAAGGCCTCCTATGATAAGGAAAGCAGTTTTAGTAAATCAGAAACCTCTGATTTTGAGACTCGGATCTATCAGCTCATTTCAAGAAAAAAAAAAAAACTAACAATGGCTTCATATTAACCTTAAAGGGGATTAAATCATTTAGGCAGAAGGAAAGTACACAGGCTTTTGCTGTTCTTTTCCAGGAGCCCAGTGTGATGTGCCATCTACCCAAGTTCTAGTTCTACTTCAGTGCCTTCTTTATTGAGAAAATCATTGGATATTAGTGTTCTTCTAGCTTTGAGATTTAGCCATCTGCTTCCCTGCAGCAAATTACACTAAATGCTATGAATAAACTAATGAAGGAGTTGCATTTGTCAGGGAAAGCAATCACTGATAGTTATTGCACAACATTCCTTAGAGCATGCTGCACATTTATTGTATTTTTGTTTGAAACATACATTTAAGCTGTCAGACATCAAGTATATCATTTTCACCGTGGAAATTAATGATAATCATCCCAGTTTCCAAATAGTGACTGTGAAATTCAAAGAACAGTAATTGTTAGCCTCAGAATGGAAAGAATGCGTTAGCAGATTTTGAGGTAGATATATAAATATAAACATGAATATTAATATATAAAAGAAAAAAATATATATATATATATATATATATATATATATATATATATATATATATATATATATATATATATGATATTGCAGTCTCTTGGAAAATACTTTGAAGTATAGTTAGCAAGGGTCGTGGGGATGCAGGAGACAGAAAAGAAATCCTACATAAAATGAATTAATCATAAAGCAACAAATTGAAGAGTTCTCTGTTTAGGAGGTAGACTCACATTTCATTTTTCAGAGTATTATGACTCAGAATAGCAGCTTGAGAATTAAGAAACAGCCACACCACTTGCAGTAAGAGCTATGGTAAAAAGGGGCTGTTTACACAATATAGGGATTTGTGATTCAGAGACTTCAGCTACAATAAGTAGCAACCTTATTATCAGTAAATCTGCATGTCTAAATCATTTTTAACTACAGTGAGTACAAATCAGTATTTAACACTGCAGGCCCATGTATCTCTTTGGCACAGGCAACTTCCCACATTGACTCTCCCACACAGATACATACAATAAAGCACACACACACACACACACACACACACACACACACACACACACACACACACACACACACACACACACACACACACACACACATACGCACACACACACACACACACACACACACACACACACACACACACACACACACACATACAGAGCACATAATGCTTACATGTCTTCAAGCTGACAGAATGTACCTGATATCTCCTCTTCATTGTCCTTGTAAATCATGAATGATTATAGTTAATTCATTAATGCCAGGCAGTAGAGTTTCAGACTTCATATCCTTCAGTAACTGCATGTCAATGCAACCAATGTCATTTTAATGGCTTTCTAAGTTTATAAGAGTAATAATTGAAAGCCATCCCTAACTGAATGTCTGTGGTGGAGAGTTATGCTTAAATTTGCCCTGTCCCTCTCCCTAGTAACTCACAAACTGTTGTAGGCATTGAATAATGCCCAAGCTCCTCATTATAAGATAAAAAAGCAGTTGTGATACTAATGTATCAGTTAGCATAGTGAGTTAATGCTGTTGTTTCCTGTGTTATGGTTGCAGTGTTTGAAACCTTTTCCTATATCCTTTTAATTTATTTATGTATTTTCATTGTATATCTACATATTATCCTTGGTATCTAGAGTTGACAAAGATGATGGATATTCTCTGCAGGAGGTAGGAGGTTGTTGAGTCTGAATCCTTTTTAATGCCTTTAAAGGGACAATCCCAGAGATTTTTTTTTGATTCTGGTCTTTATTTACATTTCAGTCTGGCTTTCTGAGCATGTCCCAACTTTGGCTGCAGACTTTGGGAGAGGTGTACTTACAGGAAGGTTCAATGGTCTTAGTCAAATTCCATCTCAAATTGCAATTGTACTGACAACAGCTCTTACTGAATCATTCATTAGTTTCACCTGTGCTTTTTATCCTAAGAGAAAAGTAGCTTTTCAGGAATTTTATGAGCTTACTTGCTGCTACCGTGGAGAAAAGCATATGGGCAATGCAAAGCTAAAACGTCAGCAGAGTTTTCTGTTCATTTCATTTCATATTTTATTTTGTGCAGATTTCTGAATGCTAGCTTATTGCTATGATGTTATGCATGACTGCCACTTGCTCTGTAGGAAGCATCAGAATGACGCAAGTTTTGAACAGTAATAGAAGCAGTCTTCTTTTTTTCATGTTTTGTTTTTTGATCTCTGAATACTAGCTAAGTACTGACCTGTAGTACAAAAACATATATGTGATGCAAGCAATAGATTCATTTTAAATGATGAAGTCCAAACTTATTGACACAATGGGGCTGTACAGTACTGCAACCTGTAATAGTTACACATATTAATCCTGAGATTACAGACAAAACCACTGTAATTTGGTGCATAAATAAAAAGGGGAGTACTGATCTTACCTCCTTTGCAGACTTGCTATGATAGTCTGGAATGTAGCAACTTCGACCAATGACTTTGCAGGCTTCATACATTCTGTAAGAGCAAAACTTTCTAGTAAACAAGCTAAGCAGATCACTAAACCTGGGGGGTCCTCCAGAAATTGATCCAGTTATGGGTAGCACCTCAAATAGATCTGTTTGCCTTCTTTCAAAGCAGTTAGTTAAAAACTAAATGAAAACTCTAGCCAAGCTAGAACTTCTACTGAGTGACCTCTCAAACCTCTTGTATCAGAAGCATATGGGATATATGCAAATTACCCTTATGAACATCAGGTGTTTCAGCTATATGGCAATTCTGAATGCCAATGACTTATTACTTTTTAAGTCGTTTCAATGGACAATTTCAGGCCAAGAAAGCCAAATCCCACTAGCTGTGGATATGCATATTTCGGCCTCGTTATGACCTCATAAGCAGAATGCTTGACTAAGCATAAGAAACAAAGAGCTGTTATACGTAGCTGATATCCATTACCATTAGGGTGACTGCAAAATATCCCAAATAACAAACTAAAACAAAATGTGAGAAGCTCACAAAGAAAAAAACAATCAGTGTGTGGGTGTATGTAGAAAGTAAACATTTACATAATGTATACTTTGGATGCAAAATACTTCCTCCAACAGCAATTACATATCCTACAGTTAGCAAACTATGAAATATAAGGTAAAAGAACTATAAAAATATTAATTTACTAATAGTAAAATAAAAAATACAAAACCAATGTAACAGATAGTCCATTTTCTAAGCAGAATAATGCCCTCTGGGGTAGGTGTTATTGGGGAAATAGACATTCCGGAGGTGAAGAGGCTCTCCATTTGTGGTGTCAGGCCTCACAACACCCTTGGCAGTCTGTAGCAGCTGCATCTTGAATTTTAATTAAAAAGCATTTTTAATATAACATTTTTATACTAGCAGTGTGACCATTACCTCTAGATTATATGACACTCCAACCTCATGTACAAAATGGGGAAATGGGAGTTGATGCCAATACCATTTTTTTACAACACAACACACTGGCATTGGCATGTGTACACAGTCCATGCAGCTGTGTCCATGCTTTTCAGTAAAGGAGTGTCAGAATCTTAACTTCAGTGTGGGGGTGTAAGTATGTGTGTGCATATTTACAAGAGTGTATTTTTGCTTATGAGAATGTGCACAAGAGTGTGTATGTATTTATATGTGTGCGTTTGTGTTAACATATAAGTACATGTATGCGTATGTGCAGGTGTGCAGAAGGGCATGTATGCAAGTGCTCACAAGTGTGTGTGTGTGTGTGTGTGTGTGTGTGTGTGTGTGTGTGTGTGTGTGTGTGTGTGTGTGTGTGTGTGTGTGTGTGTATTTGTGTGCCTGTGCCATGCTAAGCACGGGCACACCTTTGTGCTTTTATTCCTGCAGAGCATTTCAATTTTTTTCTCATATATCACTGAGGATTATGGACAAGCCAAATATACATACATCAGAGTTTTATACTTCTTATTGTTTGGAAAACGCATGTTGATGAAAAAAAGTATTCTTCTATTAACTTTTTAAGTGAATTTGAGTGAAATTAAACATTTCCAAGATTTTGCCCCCTCCCATTATTTTGCTATGTGCAGAATGTTTGAGTAAAGAACATGAGATGTATGCAGTGAACAATACCTGTCAACTACCTCTGATTTTGCAGAATGTCTCTGATTTTGCCTCATGAGTTTTGTCCATCCTTGATTTTATGGTCAATCACTGAAGATTACAGACATATCAATGATGCTAGACATTATAGTTTCATATTTCTTATTGTTCTGAAAATGCTTGTTTTTGCAAAACCTTTGCTCTAATTTTTTAAGTGAATTAGACTAATATTTAAATGTTTTTCCTGAATTTGTTGATTCATACTTTTTGGCTATGTTCAGAATTTTTGAGTAAAAAAGTTGAGAGGTGTGCAAGAACCTCCCCCCCCAACATTGTTTGTGGTAAAATAAAATAAAAAAAATGTTTATTCAACTGTAAGTAGGGTATACTGTTTGAAATGCCCAGTTTTATCTGTATTCCTACCACAATTTAAAATAGCTAGCTAGCTAGACAGCTAAATAAATCAATAAAACAAAACATGTGCCTGCAAAGCGAAAACCATCCCTGAAGATCCACATCTCAGCAGTGTCCTGCAGTCTCTAGTCAAATGACTGTGTGACTATAGATTGCTGGAAAAGCAGTGCAATCATTTGATCTGATGTTGTCTCTTCCAGAAGCATAGCTGATTCAACCAGCACCCTCAGGTGGTATTTTGAACCAATCCCCCTCCCCCTCCACTTTTCAACTAAAGAGCAAAAAAAAAAAAAAAAAAAGATGTTCCCTTTACTGGCACTCCAACCAGGTGGCTACATGCACAATACCCCCCTCTTGCCCCAGCCATTCAGGTTATTTCTGCCCCTTGCCCCCAACCCTTCCTCAACATAACTTCTTTTAAACTGTAGCAAACTTGCTATAGATTATACCCTGTCTGCACAGAACATTACAGTGCTTATGCTTTATTTAAAAAAAAATCTCCTTTATAAACTGTAATATGCTTTATTTAAAAAAAATCTCCTTTCTAAACTGTAGCAAACAGTTGCTACAGTTTATACCCTGACTGCACAGAGTGCTGCAGTGCTTAGGTTTTAGTTAAAACAAAAAAAATATATTTTTTTAACTTTTACACTGTAGCAAACTACTTGCTACAATGTAGCATGCAGTTGTTACAGTTTAGACCACTCATGGAGCACTACTGCATTCATGAAAGATTGGGATCAGCTAGTTGCATGACCCCACCAACACTTTGCACCCAGGGCAGTTGGCCCTCTCACTCTGCCCTAGTTACACTACTCGTCTCTTCCATCCATTTCTCAATGGATGGGTTTTCAGAGCTGACATCAGATCCATTTTGACCACTCTAGAATTTAGGATCCATAGCTCAGACTCTCCCCCTTACCCATAATTCCCTCCTTTCCCTGACAGTACCATAGATCTTGTTGCTGCTCATCACGTACAGAGGTAGTTCCTTGCACAGGCTTACCTCAACAAAGTGCTTTTTTTGAGAATTTTATAGAGTTTGTCTTTTTTTCTTGCTTTAGTTAGTGTTAGTTTTTGTCTGCAGTAGTTGTGAGTTGTCTTTTCCTGTTCTTAATCTTTGCCCTCAAAAAAACAAAAAACAAAAAAAACTTCTTCTGCTTCTTCATTTTGTGCCTTTGGCACCCTTTCCTTTAGATAGAGTATCTTAATGTGGTAGCGTTTTCTTAACTTTCCATTTATTTATGTCTTTACTATTTTTATTGTTATTATTATTTCCATTATTATTATTTTTATTATTATTATTTCTTTGACTTCAGGGTTTCATTTTTCAACCATGTGCGATAAGCCTTCTGAGTTTTAGAAGTGTGCGGGCTGTGGTCACAAGATTCCTATCTTGGATGTATATCCAAAATGTGTGTGCATTGTTTAGTTGCTGCATTACTTGATGAAGACTGCAGTATTTGAACTGCCTTGGCCAGTGGGTCATTATTGTTAGGCATAATAAGCTAGCGCTTAAGGGACATCTCACTGTCCCAGTGGGAAAATTGTCCAAGGTGATGTCTACCATCTCTGAAGCCTTCCTATGTGCCAAAAAGCCTTCTGGCAAACACAAGGGGGAAAAGAGTTGGGATAACCCCAAGGAAAAAGGAAAAGAGCATAGGAAGCACTCCACTAACCATTCCTCCTGGCCTGGGGCATCTCTTCATTATTGAAACTTTCTGAAGCATTGGCTTAGACCCCTCTATCTGATCCAATACTCATTGGTTCCCAGACTCCTTCCTTGGTGGAGAAGCTTTTCTCCTGAGCCAGTCTCTCCTAGACCATGCTCCCCTTTCTTGCAGGACAGACCTGTTTACAGATCATCCAGACCTCCATTTACTCCTTTTCCACCACTTCTATCCAATCTACCAGAAACATGATGGAAGCTGATGAGGATAGGATGATAAGTAAGTTCTTCAGGACCCAAATTCAGTTGGGAGTTGTCTTAGCTTTGACCCCTGTTGGATCCATGAGCTTTGGTCCTTCCCCCTACTTATGGTGACTCCTATCCTGATCAGCCTTTTGACTTTGGGGGCCTTGGATACAAGTTTTTCCAAGGGACTGTGTTCATTAGATCTGAAGTCTTTGTTGGCTTTCACTCCAGTGACACTCTGATTGGCTCAGAGTGTCTTAGATCTGGAAGGATCTTGGAGCCAAAGTGTTAGCACCAGCTCTGGGTGTCAGCGATTGACTTTGAAATTGTCAGAGCCTTCCCTTACTCATGTTGCCTTGGGACTAGATAGCTCAGCTCTGATGTCAGCCTTGGAGCAGAGATGGATCAGTTCCTATGACCAGCTCAGTTTAGAAGCTTCTTCTCCTATTGGACCCCCAGGACCCTCACACTGAAGACATGGATTTAGATGATGGGGAAAGGTCCCTGAAATCACCTTTTGAGTATGTCTCATTGGGGAAATCCTCACAATTTTGAGACAGAAATGTGGTTAGTTCCCCAAAGCCACCTACCAAGAAGAATCATTGTTTCTGAAGGCCTTCGGATCTGGCTGAGCTACTTTTTGTGTGGTCCTCCCCAGCCAATGAGATGGTGGACTTAATATCTCATTGGGCATGGAAAGGTGTGAGATGTGGCTAAACCTATCTCCCAGAAACCCAATAAGTTTCTTGTGGCACTGAAGAATCACCAGTATTAGAACAAAGGCCCAGCAGTGGATGCCAGGGTAGTAATAGTAGCAACCATGAAACAGCTGAATGAAGAAAGCTCTTCTGTCCATTCATCTAAGAGGGAGTATAGTGCAGTGGACAAATTTGGGAAGCATGTTTATGCTTCAGCTAACTTCTCTTTGAGGGCACTGAATTATCTGGTACACATGACAAGGTTTCAGAGATACTTGATTAAGGGGTTCTTCAAATCTCTCTTAGGGTCCATGTGTGTGGAGGATAAAAAAAGTATGGACCCACAGCTGGCCACCCTATAATCCCCATGGAATGCCTCTATTTCCTGATTATCTAATGCAACCCAGGGCATTTTGAGAGACATTGGCACAGGAATTACCATAGGTAGACATGTTTGGATGCTCTTGTGTAACTTTTCAGAGGCTTTTAAGATTTTTTTTGTCAATTTCCCTTTTAATGATTTAACTCTTTTAGGACTGAAAGTTAAGGACAAGCTCTATAGGAAGGAGCAAGATGGGAAACTCTATTCTGTTGTAGACATATGGTTCTCTACTCCCCCATATATCCTTCTCTAGAAACCAGAAGGGGGGTAAGAAGCTGTGGTTTTGGAAGTCTCAAGGTTTTTCCCTGGACACTACTGGAGATAGACCCCCCTGGGGCAGAGGGGGTAATTCAAACAGTGGACATCACGCATGAGCCAAAGGAGGCCAACAAACCAAGTCTTTAATAGGCCTTTTCTCTGTGAGACTTCATCAGTGATTTACAGGCAGTAAGGGGGCACTTGTCTCTGCACCTGGAAGCCTGGACATCCATCACCAAAAATATCTGGGTGCAGAGAGTCATAATCAGAAGCTATTCCATTCCCTTTCCTATGTTTATACTACCCTTAACAAAGATCCCTCCGCCCAGTGTGCCACCCTCTCAAAAGAAAGCAGCCACCATAGAGATAAAGAAGCTGCTAGACAAGCAAGTCATCCAGAAGGTCCCATTGGACCAAGACAGATCCAGAATTTACTCAAGGTTCTTTTTGTTATCAAAGAAAAACAGTGACCTTAGGCCAATTTTGGACCTCAGCTGCCACAACCAATATGTCAAACACATGAGGTTCCTGACAGCCATGGTTCAGTTCATCTTCCCCCTGTTGAGGAAAGATGATTGGATGTGGAATATGCCACATATGACTTTCTAGAAGCAAATTTCTTAGCCCCCTTTAATATTGTTCTACATCTTCAGAGCAAACAAATGCCTAAAAGGTATTAAAATTCCACCATTCAGACTGTAAGCTGAAGAACTTAAGGTTTAAGTTAAATTGAGATGTGTGAGAAGGTCCACCCTGTGAGGATGCTTGTGGTAATTGCCCTTGGCCATTTTCTGAAGAAGGGAGAACCACTATTGCCTGGGCCAAAAGGGAGTTACCATTTTAATTTCTGAAGAATTCTTTTGGCTCTTTTGAAGTACTCTGGTTATCACAAGAAAGGGCGAACAAAAGCTTACTGGAACACGGCTGTCCATGGGAGTAAAAGGCATTTGTGCTCCAGGTCTTTATGCAAGGAGTCTTGGAGCAAATATTATTTAGTTGTATGTTGTAAGTGGAGGCAAACAAATATTGCTGAGGAGTTCCCCACACACAGATAATCTGGAAGTCCATGGGCTATAACTACCATGTATGGTGGTCTGCTATGGGCCTGCTCAGCTTGTTTGCCAAACAATTCTGCTCTTATAGAATGTAGGTAGCATGTGTGGATAGACTGAACTGCAAAACAAGTTCTTAGGCTAGCACTTCTAATCTACAAGGAGGCTACAGTCGAGTTTGTTTATGTACCACATGGCTGTGGTGTTGTCAGTGATGACTAACAAAAATAATGGATGTGACAGATGGTTTGGGGTTTTGAGAGTGTTTCAGTGTCATCATTTCCTTGATATGTATGTGCTTCTTTCTGTCCTGATGATTCCAACGACCCTGTACTTTATTCCCTTTTGACACAGCTCCCCATGAAAAAGCTGATGTATTTGTGGTTACAGATTAAGAGGAGGTTAGGATGGGGGAGGAGAAAAGGGAGACTTGGATTTAGGGATAACTGATTCACCTAACAGCAAAGCTCTTTCTTGTCAAAGTTCTGTACTATAACTTTGTGTCGAGTCCAAAGAGATTTGAGGAACCATTGATGCTTCCTCATAAGTAACCTGGCTGGAGGAATCATACAAATTTTGGAGGCCATAAATCCTAATATCTTGAAATAGTTCCTGGATGTCGGAAGATTTTGGAGAGAAACACCAGAAATTCTTCTCTGTAAAAGTCTACTCTGTCTTGAGAATAGAAGGCCATCATGGCGGACGTAACTAAGAAATAGCTTAGAAAATAATTCTTGTGTGTTGCATTGAGAGATAGTTTTTCGAGGTTTATTTTGAAAACTGGGTTGCAAAGAAGAGTTTCAACAAAGGCAAAACATTGTTGATAACCTCAAATAGATTCTGCAATAATAAGACAGTCATCTAAATAAAGAAAAGCATGTGTAGATCAATATGCATGTATATATACCTTTAAGAAGCTATCCAAGGGCTTGCACTAAAGTATACGTACAGAGCATGTGTGAGCCTGACTGCCATTTTGTAATTAGCTGTTGAGATGTGAACAGGTATGTAAGCTCTGTTTGTTAGTTAGTTAGTTCATATTTAAAGATGCTGCTATTCATCCTGATGTGTTTGTGTATATTAAAGCATCTGAACGAAACCCAAAGCCTTATTATTTTTAACAGAGACAAACGAGCAACATGGTGTCAGAAGTGGCATGTCTAAAAAGACATGGTGTCAGATGCGGCATATCTAAAGGACATGATGACAGAAATGACATATCTAAAGGGACTACAGTCAGAACAGGCATACTAAAGAGGGACGGTGAAAATAATTTAAGGTACTTATTCAGATGTTGGTGGAATATACAGCAGTGGACAATCCCAAAACTGTGCATACTTTGTAGAACAGGTCAGAAATAAATTTCAGGTATTAAAATTTGCTCAGCGCTATTTTTTTTTCACATAATATGAAAAGGTGCATACAGAATGTTCTAAATAATTTTTGCATAAACAAATATGTACGATATTGATAAAAATATTCAAATTACTACAGAAAATGTTTGAAATAAAGTCTGAATTGCATAAAACAAATAAAATAAAGGGAAATGACTGCATTTTTTGCAACAGTATATGTATTTTCATATTAAGCAAAGATATCAGAGTTATCAGAAGTGTATAAAGTGTTTACATGTTTGTCCAGTGTTACAGTAAATACAGCCATTGCAGAGCATATTTCACAGAGTAAAGTATTTTGAAGAGTTTATTGTGCATTTGAATGTTGTTACATGCTTACAGCACAATTTGTTCGTACATAATTACAAGGGCCATATTTTCAGTGTGTTTGTGTATACTTTGTGGGCATAGCAGATGGATTTTGAAAAACTCAGTGCACTTGTGTTTGACAGTAATATTGCTGAGAACTGGAGAGTGTTTGAGCAAGAGTATGACATTTTCATACAGACTGCATTTTCTGATAAAGATGACCATACAAAGGCATTTAGTCTGCTTAATTTAGCTGGGTTAAAAGCTATAGAAAGGGAATGGTTGTTTGTGTATGTACCTGCTATTTATGCTGGAGAGGGGAAAACCATGATATTTTTGTACAGGCTGAGTCAAGGGTGGACCCAGAGTGTTTAAAACATAAATTTACAGAAATGTGTAACCCCCAGACAAATGTTACAATGAAGAGGCACTTATTTTACACAAGAGATCAAAAGCCTGGTGAAGCTTTTACAGCCTATATAACTGACCTGAGAAATAAAGCTAAACATGCAGATTTGGTGACTTAAGGGATGAATTGATAAAGGACAGACTTGTGTGTGATATAAAAGATGATGCTGTGACGAAGATTTTGTTTCATGATGGTGATTTAACTTTGAATATGGCCATTGAGATTTGTCAGATATATGAGCTTACAGAAAAGCACACAAATATACTAACAAATGAGAGGAGCTCTAGAAGGCACAGTGATAAAGCTCATGCTGATAGTATGAAGTGCATGGTTAAAGGAAACAGGCCCAAGCACATGGCAGCCCCTGCTGCACCTACAAATAAACCCCAGAACTTTCTAGCACATTCCAGACTTTGCACAGTCTCAATGAAGCATACGAGTGAGTCAGCAAACAAGCATAACAGTGGGGGTGAACAGTCACAACCCACTTTCATTGCCAACTGTCATAATTGTGGCAGTAGTCATGAATCTAAAAGGGACAAGTGTTTAGCTTTTGGTCAACAATGCCACAAATGTAGTAAATGGAATAATTTCAAATGATTTTGTAAATCAAAAGGCCCACATTTTTTCATTAAAAGGGAACATTTTAAGGAATGAGTTGATCAGTTGGACCCTGGCAACTTTACTCTTTATGTTGATGGTGTGTCAGTGCTTCATGAAACTGTCAATGCAGTAGATTTAAGGGTCAAGAATGAAGTATTTTGTACTGTTCGGGCAGAAACGTTTGCTAAAGTTTGTAAAGGTGAAAGGCTTGATGTGGCAAGGTGTGCAAAACTTGTTGCCCATGGAAGACTGAAGGCTCAGTAGTGCTTTCATGTTACTTCCAGCAGAGTGGAGGAAGCTACAACTTGTTATTTTATGTGGTTAGGAGGCATGATCAGTCATTATTAAGGCTCAAAGACTCTTTGAAAATGGGACTGATTTCTTTTAATAAGGAAGTCCACCATGTTAGCTTAAACGACCACTACTCTAATTTTGCCCAGCACATTTTTTCTACCTATGCTGATCTTTTCCAAGACAGACTAGGCAAACCTCCAGGTGTGTACTCCATGAAGTTAGACCCAGAGGTCAGTCTGGTTATCAGGCCAGCACGTAAAGTTCCAATAGCCATGCAGGACAGAGTCAAAGTCAAGTTGGATAAAATGGTGTGACAAGGTGTGATTTGTCCACTGGAAACTCCAACAGAATGGGTATCTTTCATTGTGGTAGCTCATAAGAAAATCTTAGATGACATCAGAATATGCATTGATCCATGAGATTTGAATAAAGTGCTAAAAAGACCTCATCATCCAATGTGCACAGTTGAAGAAGTCGCAGCCTTGATACCAAGTGCCAGTATTTTTTTCTGTCTTAGATGCAAAGAGTTCATTTTGGCAAATTCAGCTTGACAAAAAAATCATCATTGCTCACTACATTCAGTACACTGTTTGCAGGTACAGATTTCTTTGAGAATGTCATTTGAGATAAATTCTGCAAGTGAAGTCTTTCAAGGTGAATGGAGCAAATTTTTTTCTGGGTATCCTTGTGCTGTCATAGTAGATGACGTACTAGTAGGAGGTCGTGATGAAGCGGAGCATGACAGAAACCTCAGAAAAGTTCTAGAAAGGGAACGTCAAGTGAATCTTAAGCTTAATGCACAGAAATGCAAATTCAGATTACAAGAAGTTCCTTATGTTGGTCATTTATTCATGGGTACAGGCCTATGACCAGATCCTTCAAAACAAACAGCCATTCTCAAGATGCCAGCACCAGACAACGTTCAAGCCCTGCAATGATTTCTTGGCATGGTCAACTACCTAGGCAAGTTCATTCCAGACTTGAGCCAAATTTCAGGGCCCCTCAGAGATCATGTAAAGACGTATCCTGGCCTTGGTCAGAGCAACACCAAAGAGCATTTGATATCCGGAAACAGAGAGTTGCCAGTTCGACAATGCTCAGATACTATGATGTTCACAAACCAGTTACACTTTCCTGTGATGCTTCAAAACTTGGACTTGGTGCAGTCATTCCTCAAGTGGATCAGCCTGTTCCCTCTGCATCAAAAACTCTTACCCTAACTGAACAGCAGTAAGCCCAACTTGAGAAAGTGCTTTTGGCGATTGTGTTTGCATGTTTGACGTTTCATGATTATATTTATGGTAGACCTATTCAGATCAAAACAGATCACCAACCATTAGTCACAATCCTGAGAAAGCCAGTACATTCAGCTTCAGCCTGACTGCAACATATGATACTGACATTGCCGAAGTACAATTTTAGTCTTATCTACAAGAAAAGCAAACTTCTTTATCTTGCTGATACATTATACATTATCCAGATCACCCAGAAATACCACTGAACAGAATCAAGGTTCTCAATTGCTTGATGGTTTTGAAGTTATGGAAGTGAGAAATTTTTCTTCCACATGTCTTGATGAGCTGAGAGATCATACAGCCACAGATCCAGTTTTACAAAGGCTCAACCACTTTATCAATCATGGATGGCCGTCAAAGCAATCTAGTTGCAATCTAGAGCTGTGGACAACCCAAAAGGTAAAGCAGAAAACTGAAAATGTGAACTAGACATGGACAATCTTTAAAATAAATGCCTGACATTTCTGTGAATTAGAATGAAAGATAAAAGAGACTGGACAGAGAGTGTTTAGAATTTTGAATCTTGACGTGTTAATTTAGTAAACAGAGGTCTAGCACAGGCCTCTGATTTCTTTCTTCTTGGGTACCAGAAATATCCTTGAATAAAATCCTCCTTCTGTTCTGTCTCTAAAACAAGTTCAGTTAGTCCATGAAAAAGCATTCTAATGCCTTTACACAATTATCACTTAATACATAGGTGAACATATATTAATAGAAAAGAATGCAAACTTTTCTTTCTTAGTAACTATCATAAGCCCAGCATTACAAAAAAATGATAAATTCCTGTCTTTTCTTAAACCTCATTCCTCCTTCTCCTCCAGAACATTATTCTCTATGTATTGTTCCCACAGTTTCCTTTTATTTCTATGTAAATTGCTCCTTCCCTTTTCTAAAGATTCCTATTCCAGTTCTTTTATCTCTTTTATAATATTCAATACTTCAAATAAATGTTTATAAACATAACGTGGCAGAAGTGTACATCTCTTTCCAAATCTAGTAAAAGTGTCACCATTCTTATCAGAAGATTGGGATTGGAAACCATGTGATGCTTAGATGAAGCTGATTTTGAGAGGGAAACAACAGAAGGATCTGCCTAGGATTCCTAAAACCAGTACTGTTCTGTTGCTGGGTCTTACAATGTAGTACAAGTGATCTTTATACAATTTCATGTAGCTCATCTAAAGTTACCAATAAAGTGCATGTAATTTATTACTTCATAGCAATAAAGATTATACATGGTTAACAATGTGGTTATAACTGTTGGTGGGGATTGGGGGCACTATAAGTGGATGAAATTACCTTACACTGTTACCATCATTTTTAAACTGTCTGTAATCTGGCTTTGCAGGACTAGTATGCATGTGTGTGTAAATTAAGTTTGGATACTTTAATGATGTGTTTTTGTGCAAAAATATGAAATATGTTACTTTGGTCATTAGTATTGTTAATTTTTGACAGACATCTGAGAAAAATGCAGTAACCAGTGTAGCTATAATTTCTGGGTTTGGGGAATGTCTGTTGATAAATATAACTGACCCTGCTGAGTTGATAAGTTAAAAATTCATTAGTCTGTCTTTGATGGAGTAGTGCGTATTTGTGTAAACCAAACTGGAATACTTTACAGTGGCCATTTCTATCACAGTCAAGCATGTAATGTGTTCATAGTCTATAAAGTGGCTGGAATTGATGAGTGCAGATATTAGTGGATTATAATCACAGCAGTTTGAGTGGCCTTTTATGGCCGAAATGTTCTGAAATGGGTAATGTTACCATTAAGTGTTAATACATTTTGTTTCACTGTTTGCTGGAAAAAAATATTCAAAGCTATAAGATCTGATATTGTCCTTTTCATTCTCCCCACAATGAATGGGTTATGGATCTGAACCTTGGATCTGAATTGACTGCATACTTCAGACTTTGAATCCAACTCTCGAGGCCCTTGTCCATTTCCAATACCTCAGATCTCATTTGCCACCATCATGCTGAGATGTAGGGTCCTTCTCTCAAGCATTTTTTGTCAAGTTTTCTACTGTTTTTCATAAGTTAAAGTTAACTTTCTTATCTTAAATTCCAACCATCTTTACTACAACCGCCCTCTTAGTTTCCGATTTCTTTTTCTGAGTCAGAGTAGTTACTATATTTTATATAGTATATTCTTATTGTCACCATAGTTGGTAATTTCCTTTTCTATACTCTTTCTGTCCTTTCTACCCTCTGTTACAGGGTAATTCTTAATTACCATTGCTGCTATTTTTTTCTTTCTAAAATAGTTCTTTATAAAAAGAAGATTTACCCTTTTATATTTTTCTCTATTTTCCTTTACTTCAAGTGTCATGGCTGACAAGCCAGCAGGTTTTAAAAATACACTTCTTGTGGGCACAAAATTCTTAACTTGGATGCCCACAAGGAGTGCATATATTTCTCAGAGCAGCTCACATAAACACCAACTGCTCAGTATGTTCTGGTTTTAATACAAGTTCGTTAGCTGATAGATGCAGCAAATTTATACTGAAGCATCTACTTCCTCCCACTACATCTTCTTCAGGGGCTTAAACCCCCAGTAATACTTTTAAACCTCCTTTGGAGAATAGAAAGTGCTCTCCACTAAAGTCTCCTAGGATTTCTTTGGAACTGCCTCAGAAAGTTTCAACAATATTGGATCTGATGTCCTCGGACCTGAAAGTACACACTATGGATCCAGAACCTTTGGATCCTAAAGCTTTGAATCCAATCATATTTCAGGAAGCCCTACAGGGTTTTGGATGCCAGGCTCTTGGATTTGAAACCTATTGTGTCACATACTTCAAGAGCTCACTCCCCACGGTTCGTTTTGGATCCAGTCTCCCCTAGGCTCCATTCCCACATTATGCAAACTCTCAAAAAGTATTCTAGGCCCCAGTCTATCACATCCTCCAGGTCCTCCAGAAGTCTTTCTAAAGTGGACATGGATAGGATGATGAAAAAGTTCCTCAGAGCTCAGATCTGGATGGGGTCATTTTGGCTCCATCCCCTATTAGATCTCTGAGTTTTCCAGCCATTAGTCACACAGCATTATCTCCTTTTCTGATTCATCTTTCAGTTTCAGCACCCCAGGATCTGACAATTTTGAGTGCTCTGGAGTCAGATCCAAAGAATTACTTCCTCAACTCTGACAGCATCCCTGACCAGTTCTGATCATGTTCCTTCAGATCAGAATGAGTCCTGGAGCTGAAGTGTCAATGTTGGATCCACAGGGCCAGGATCTATTCCAATGTTGTCAGATCTATCCCTGCCCCTTGGAGTCTCATTGCTGGACAGCTAGTGTCAGTTCCCTCTTCCAGCCACAGATCCAGTTGAAGTCGTGATCTACCTGTACTGGAAATCTCAGCTCTGGTGTGGATGGTCATGGCTTCTCCTCGTCCATCTGCCTTTGAGGTTGTGGAAAGGGCTTTTTCTCTTTCTAGAGATTCAGTCTCTCATCCCACAAATCTACCTTCTATTCCCTGTTTGATTCTGAGCTCTGAGTCTATCAGGCCTATTCCACAGGGGTAGCCAGTTTCACCTTGCTTCCAGTTAGTCCCCACAGAGGAACTCCCCTTCTCCTCTGATACCTTCCCTGTACATTTCCCTGGAGGAGATCCATCGGGAGACAATGTGCAAGAGGAGGTACATAGATTCCCCATTAATAAAATCTCTCACTGAAGATACTGATTTTGAGGAAGGGAAAGGGTCCCCCAGATCACTACCTGATGATGTCTCCTTTGGAGACATATTAGAGATTCCTAGACAAAAGAAAGGTGGTTGATCTTCCAATAATCTTTCTCCAGAGGAGTCAGTATTTTTGGTGGCTTTTGGTTCTGGCCCATCTACATCTTGGGTGACCCCCCCCCCGAGGATGAGATCATCGATGTAGTCTCTCATCAGGCATGGAAGGAGCCAGATTCTGTTGAGTGTGTATCACACCAACCTGAAAAATTCCTAGCTCCCCCTAAAGATAAACCTTAATGGAGCAAAGGAATCCCAGTAGATGCAATGGTGGGAATCCCAGTAGATGCAATGGTGGTAGAGACAGTCACTAAAAGAGAACTAGCAGAGCAGAGCTCATCTGTCCACCTGCCAAATAGAGAGTATAGGGCACTGGCCAGATTCAGAAGTGAGACTTTGCCTCAGCGACATTCACCTTGAGGTCCCTTAACTATCTGGCATACTTTACAAGGCTACAGAGAGATTTGACCAAAGAACTGTCAAATTCCTTCTCTCAGTCCATGTCTGCAGTAGATTTCAAAAGATCATCTTCTCAGCCGGCCACTCTTTTATCAATTTCCAATGTGTCCATGAGGCGTATCTCTTATCCAGCTAAAGACACCTCATGGGTGGCTGGTTCAAGCATTTACTGTAAGGAGAAATGCCTAGGTGCAGCTATGCAACTTTGCAGAATCTTTCAAGGTGTCTTTCATCAACACTGCCTTTGATGGACCATGTTTGTTTGGTCCGTCTGTGAAAGACATGCTTACCTATAGTGAATAAGAATGTTCTCTAGAAATCAGAGAGGTGGTAAGAAAATGTGGTTTCAGAAATCTCTGGGACTTTTCCAAGATCCTTCAGAGGCAGAAGAGGCAGTTCTAATGGTAGATGCCATCCTAGAAGCACAAGAGGCCCACAAAATCAGGGTTTCTGTGATTCTTTTCTGGATAGAACATATCAGTGCTACTGAAGTGCTGTCCGACTGCCCATCTCTAGAGGCAGTTGGGAACAATTGTCCTTGCACCTAGATGCCTGGGGTACTACAACAAAAGATACCTGGGTGTTAAAAATAATATCCAGATGTATCCAAATGTTAATTCATACCATTTTCCCAATTCCCAATCTGAAAAGAAAGAAGCTTCCACCCAGTCAGGAGAAGGCAGCAGCCAAAGAAATTCAAATATTTCTAGACAAAAGTGTCATCCAGGAGGTCCCACCAGACCAAACAGGATTCAGAACTTATTCATACTTCTTTTTAGTGCCCCAAAAGACAGGGGACTTGTGACCAATTTTGGATCTAAGCAAACTGAACCAGTATTTGAAAAGTCAAAATTCTGAATGGTCACAGTCCAGTTCATTTTGCCATTTATTTGCAAGAATGATTGGATGTACTCTGTAGATCTTCAGGATGCATACTGTCACATCAAAATAAACAGGCACTCTCAAAGATGTTTACCCTTTTGGCTTGGGGACAGTTATTAACAATTCAAAGCCCTGCACTTTGGATTCACCACAAACCCCAGATTATTCACCAAATGTATGGCAGTGGTGGCAGCTCACTTAAAACTAAAAGGATTCTGAGTGTTTGCATACCTAGATGACTGACTCCTTACTGCCCCCTCTACACATCTCCTTCAACAATCCAGGGACTATTTGCTCCAGATTTATCACTTACTGGGAATAACAATAAATTAGGCCAAGTCAAATCTGACATCAGTACAGAGGCTGGAGTTTATTGATGCACATCTAAACATGACAACGCAAACTGTTCCGATGACAACACAAACTGCATCTTTACCAACTCATTGTATAGACACATTCAGATTTCAGGTTCATCAAATTCAATCCCATCTGTCTCCTTCAGCCAGATTCATTCTTCAAGCATTGGGGGCTATGGCAGTATCAACAGTCCTGCTTCCTTTAGCATGTTACTATATGTGTGATCTTCAATAGGTTCTAGCTGTTCAATGGTCTATTCTTCGGCAACTCCTATCTTTTCCAGTCAAGATTACAGTCAGATGACATTTATCTAGGCAGACTCTTTGTTTACCCTCCCCATGCACACGTTGACTACAGATGCTTTCCAATGGAGGGGCAATTACTTGGGAGGGATGGTCCAAGGCATGTGGTCCCCCCCAAGAGAACAATTTGCATAGCAATGTCCTGGAGATGACAACAGTCCTATTACCATTGCAGGCATTTCAAGATGCTTCCTCTAGGGACTATTGTGATTTAGACTGACAACATGTCTGTAGCTGGGAACCTGGTATTACCCTCTCTGCTGAGACGCTATGAGAGTGTGGCAATGAGCGATCTCCACCAATTTCTTTCTAGTTGCAATGCACATTCTGGGATAAGCTAATGTACTAGTGGACAAACTCAACAGGCCTATTCTGATGCCTTATGAGTAATCTTTCAAACAATCAGTGGCAGAGAAAATTGGGGCCAACCTTGCTATGACCTCTTTCGTCCTCCCACAACAGCAAGTGCAGTAGGTAGTTTGCCCTGATTCCCCATCAGGGACATACATCTCAATTGCCAGATTTTGCATCATATTTTCAGTCTATTACTTATAAAATTCGTAATTTTTTGGCAAACTACTGGAATGATCTGAGATTTAAGTCACTAAATAATGACATGCATTTGAATTTCAGTCTTCAAATATTTCAGAAAATGTATGTTATTGCAAACCCTGTTACTTTAGCAACTTTCTACATTTATAAGAACAATAGTTAAAATCTGTCTCTATTTTTGGGCTTGTGTCCCCCCATTTTGTCAGTCTTTTTCCAGATCTCTTGCACTAAAAGATTGAGAGGTATGCTCAGTGGAAGTCATCGAGAGATGCTCTAGTCCATGCCTGGCCATCCAGTCTCCTTTGCACTTATCTCCCCTTCCCTTGATCCCTGAATTCCAGCAGAAGTCATCATCATTGTTCCCTACTGGCCACAACAGCTGTGGTTTCCCTTCCTTTGGTCTCATGTTCACTATCCTCCCTGGATACTGGACCCAACTCCAGGTATCCTCTCACACTCCTCAAGGATGTCTCATACCAGTATTCCAGCCCTGAAAATAACTGCTTTTCTCCAGTTCCAATAATAGCCAGACAGCCCTAGGCTTTCTTCTACCATTGTATTACCCCTGCAAAACTACTAAGAATGTTTACAAGAGCAAATAGAAAATATTTTCCCCTTGGGCACTGAGAAATAACCTTGACCCTTTCACTGCTCAAGACTCTGCTGTTCTGTCTGATCTCTTCAAAGAAGGAGCTTTTTTTCAGTATATAAACTACAACTGGCAGCCATTTCAAATTTTCATATAGGAGATAAAAGTATTCTTTGGCTTCTTCGAAGTTATGTAAAGCTTTTCTGCAAGGCACTTTTTTTCTTAGATCACAAATAAATGATCCTTCCCATCCCTGGATCTGACTGTGGTACTATCAGCAAAATAGTATTTAAAATTCTTGTCATGGAAAACAGCTTTCTTAGTAGCAATCACTTCTGCTAAAAGAATTTCGGAACTCCAGGCTGTTTCATCAATGACTCCCTATGTTATTTTCTATAAAGACAGGGTAACTTCACGAGCAAGCCCTTCTTTTTTTTACCTAAAGTGGCTTATGAATCTAATATTAACCAGTCCATTAATTTACCATTTTCTTTCCAAAACTTTTATACAAAAGAGTATACATGCTACATCTCCTAGATGTGCACATACAATTAACATTTTTATCTACACAGAATGAGATAAATTAGAAAATTAGATCAGCTATTTGCATCCTTCTCATCAAACCAACTGGGTTTTCCAGTTACTAAAGTTACATTGGCTAAAAGGATTACTGATTGCATTTCTTTGACCTATTCTCAACAAGGCATGTCTCAACCAAGACCACCTAAAGCCCACTCAAGTAGATCAATGGCCACTTCATCTGCTTTTTGGTCATGAACTATTGATGATATTTGCACAGCAGCCACCTGGTTCATTGTTCATACCTTTGTTACTCATTACAAATTGGATTTAATATCCAGAAGCAGAGCTTCTTTTGGCTCAGAGGCATACCTCTCAACCTCTTAGAGTAAGAAATCTGGAAAAAGCTGTGAAGATAGGTGAAGGCTGTCAGCCTAGCCAGATAGAATTCTGTAGACAATTCTGTCATTTGTAAATATTAATATAAGCTACAGACGTGTTCTCTTAAAATAGGAAAAAATGGTGTTAAATGTGGAACTGCAAAAATGCAACAACAGTGCTGTAACAGAGCTGATAAGTCAATTCTTTGATGTAAAAACATGGGGCCGAGATGTCTAGATAAAGGCATTCTGCCTATTGTTTTGAAGCCAGAGTTAATGGCTAGAATTTGCATGCATAAAAAAGGCTATTAACCTCTGAGAGTCTGTTAGCCTGGGAATGAAAAATAAATGATGTAATCTGAAATTAATCAGTGGTACTGTGTTATCAATTTAAGGACAGAAAGCACGACAGCATTTGAGCATTTGTCTTGAGAACATCCAACTCACCACTCTGCATGTGTCTATATGTAAGTAGGACTTTAGAACTGTGTTTTCTCTTAGATATAGCTAGGAAATAGGAAGATTAGACTAGTTTGTTTTTATGTGATGTCAGAACTTTTCTACTGTATTATTTTAAGTATTTATCTGTGATCTCTGAACTCTTGACTAGCACTGTATAGTAAAAAGTATTGTCTTGTGTTTTTATTATTTATTATTAAATATTTTTAAACCCTTTAACTGAGTTTTGTGTAGAGATAATGTAAGCTCTAAGAGTACATTGCATGTATATAGTGATACTGTACCAAGTCACTCCAAATAAGTCTTGACTGTTCAGTTGCACTTACCATTTGGATAGTAATATTACACAGTATAATTGGACACCATTTCATAAGGACATTTGAGTAGTTGATAAATATTAGCTGGGTGGTGGCAGTGATTTCTACAGTATAGTCCGGGTAAAAGGGACACAGCTGGAGAACCTGTGCCAGCCTTCCCCAGGAGTGCCTGTGTGGTTGTATAAACTCTTGTTTCAAGGTGTGTGTGTGTGTGTGTGTGTGTGTGTGTGTGTGTGTGTGTGTGTGTGTGTGTGTGTGTGTGCGTGTGTGTGTGTCAGCTACTTGGGCAGGGACACGAAGCATTGGTTGGACAGAGAGGGTGCTGCTGGAGGTTTTAGCTTGCCCACTAGGATGAGATCTGGACCCTATAGCTGTGCCAGTGGGGAGTCTTATTGGAGACCTGGAGAGAAAGGGAGAAATCAGCCCCAGACTGACTGTGATCTCTGTGTGCTCTTAAGAAAACTTGTACTTTACTGTGTGTGTGTATTTATTATCCTTTCCCTATATGGACGCCCCTTACTGGTGTTAGTGGTGAGGATTGAGGCTCCTTGATTGCTGGGTCAGTGCACGGGCATCACAAGCCATAAAAAAGTGGTACAAATAGGGACAATTTTGAAATATTACTCTTACAGAGTTGTCCCATTCGATTCTCAGCTAGAGTGTATTCTGTGTGGAGGCATACATGAATGGGGCATGCCTTTGTTAAAGGTTGTGCGCCAGGGTTTGTAACCCAGTACGTAAAAATCCACTACCAATCATTAGTGGATCGGAGTTCCACTGTGACGACCCCTAACCGGGAAAAGCCAAAAGACACAAACAAACTCTTACAGACTTAGAAAGTTGATAGAATAACAGGTTTTGCATTAACATGAATTTTCTGAAGGGTATGAAATCTGAAACTCAAATGTCTATCATTATTTTCAAACTTCAATCTTTAACGATTTGCCACTAATTTGCCAGAAAGCCACAATTTTATGAAAAATGGACCAAAAATATAAGGCAAAAATCTGGACATTCTGCGAAAATCTATACAGTTGAGAGGTATGCTCAGAGGTTCTTTGGAATATACTTCCATGAGGGCCTCCCAAGATTAATGTAGCGGCAGACTCTGCCCCATTCGTTGAGGAAGACTGAAAAGGACAACATCAGATTTAAAATGTATGTACTCACCATAACTAGGCATCTGTGTTGTCCATTTTCATTCTTCCTCAACTTCTCCCCATCCATCCCCCTTCCTATAATTTTCTGGAGGAACCTGTTGGATTTCCTATTGTAACTTACAGCTTCAGGTTTGAGTCTTATTTTTTGAGCTATCCATTTCTTTATTTAATTAATTAGGATTTTATGACAACAAGCTTGATCTGCGGTATTGGGAATGGACAAGGGCATTATGGGTATTTAAAATTATGATGCAAAGGCTGAAACATGCAGCTGAGTCGGATCCGAGGATTGGCTCCATAACCCATTTGTTGAGGAAGAATAAAATTGGACAACGCAGATATGCAGTTATAGTGAATACATAACATTTAATTTAAAACACTCTCTGACACGTTGCTGTATTAAACAGGAATTATAATTTAAAACAATCAGGAAAGTAAATTCAAAAAAACAAATGCATTTATGCTTGATCCTAAAATATGTGTTTGTGTGAGGGGGCTATAATTTTGAAAACAGTGCAAGGTGCACTTAATCCACTACTGAGCAGAAAAAAAATTCTGTCCAGTTATGAGTAGAAATGTAAAAAAGGAGTCCAAGAGCCAGACAAAAGAAGCAGCAAGTAATGGAGCACCATTTGTAAATAGGCTTAAGGCCAAATAGATAGTAACAATGTTGGGATTGAGATGAAGTGAGAAGGAGGTTAGAACAAGAGTGGTAGAAGTCAAGAGGGAGAATAGGCAGTGGACTGGTAATGGATGGGAGTGCACAGAAGGTCAGAGGTCAGAAAATAATTGAGAAAGAGGGAATGAGGCAAGTACAATGGCTTCCAAACAAGAGGTGTGCAAATCTGATACAACAGAGGCATACGTTGTTATAAGATGACATCCAAACTGAAGATGTGCACCAAGGAAGCTAGGAAATGTGTAGGACAACAGAAAAATCAAATTAAAAAGTTCCTAGGCAATAACAATAATTTATAAAATTATGTCATATGAATAAGCTGAGCCTGAAAATCATAAAATCCATTTAGCTTCACTGGATTAGGGTAGTATTTCCTTCTGTTGTTCATTTTTAAAAGAGAATAGCATGGCACGCCTTGAAATAAACTGCAGTGGCTGTTAGATATTAATCTGCTATGATTGTGTTTATAGAATAGTTTGCATATGCCAACAGGTCTCTGAAATGAAGGAAAAGGCATACTTCCTACAGGAGCATGGTACCGCACCAGTACCTGAAGGAGAGTGCACTGTTACTGTATCATCAGGAGGGGGAATATCTCTGCAGCAGCAACTAAATATTTAACATACTGGTCATTAAAAAGCTTAACTAAATTCTATCAGCAGTGGTAGTTTATATATCCAATTAATAAGGCAGGTAAAGGCAAGGGTATACTGAAAAAAAATCTGATCTTGATACCAAGCTCTAATAATACATTCACTATACACATGCACATACCAACAACTACTTTTTTAATTTAAATGTATATAGACCACATTGAATTATGGCAGTACATATATCCTAGCTATATTTTTAAAACTGTTGCTCACTTGTTCTTTTATAAGTTGTATCCAACTCCTAGAGTGACCCTGTGGACAGCACTAAAATTATTGTGCTTTTTTAATGGATTGCTAGTAAAATAATGAGCATACATCATCTACGACACTGTTAACTTTTTGCTGACGTACTTTTACTTTATGTGTTCTGTGTCTACATATTGAACTCATTTTATGCCACAAGTTTTATAAATATTCATGTATTTGTTTATTGCTTGTATTTGTTTACCAGGACTGTGTGACTTGGGCCAAGCAAGACCCCTTTTCAGCGGAGGCATGGGGAGAAAAGCTCCATAGCAAACAAAAAGCATGTATAAGTACATTATAGTTGAGCTATCATCATAATTAAGCAAAAGATGTGCCAGGTAAAATGTTTCATAGTTACATACAGACATACCTAAAAAAATAAACATATCTTACAGTGAGTTAAATGTATTACTGTACAAATCAACTGTAAATTTCAAAAGCGGTTTTCAATATTTGAGGGTTCCAACTGAGAAGCAATATAATAGGTTCCAAAGTGGTAGTGCTTTGATCATTAGGAAAGTAAGTGGGGGTAAAGGCATCTGTGGAGGAAGTGAAACTTAATTTTAGATAAAGAGGGGAAGATGTAGTTAATATAGTTAGAGTAGACTTGTCAAGAATGAAGGTAAGAAGGAGAGTGGAATACGTAAGAAGAAAGCATAGACAGGATAGTAATTAGTCAGCTGGTTGGAACACGGCCTTGACATAATCTACTATTTAGGAGATGAGCATGGATGTTTCTCTTAAAGCTAAACTTATTGTCTAGTTCTTAAAGTGGACTGGGTGTTGTAGTCCATATTTTGGAGATATAACTGGAGAAGACAGAATTTCCTGATGAGTTCTTGGATTTGGATTGTTCAGCCATGCTGAGAGGTCTGCTATGGTTATAACTTTGGAATGAGCAGTTTCCATGTAGGAATTTAAGACAGTTTAAGAATTCCATCTAGTTTATTTTTGAGAGTGCAAGGCAGTGATGGGATTTGTTAGGCAAATTAGCAGTGAATTTGGGAACTTTATTCTAGCATTATTCAAGCTGTCCTAGGAGGCTGATGTCTGGGTTAGTGAAGATAGGGGTGCACTGGATAGGAGTGTTGGTAGGAGATAAGCATATGTAATAAATTTACAACCAAGGCCAGTGAAAATGAATTGACTCTGTATAGAGCTTCAAGCCTTTGATGATTTTTCATTATGACATTATGTATTTGAATATCAACTTTGAGCTTATTATCAATTGCTACACCAAGGAACTTGGTGTTGGAAACCTGCTCAAGCTTAATGATTTGAACAGTGAAAATATTAAAACTATTTGAGTTTTGGGAAATGGTTCTAGAGATGAAGAGCATCAGGTTAGTTTTTTTAGCATTAAGTGTAAGTTGAGCGTTATTTATCCATTGATCTACTACCAAGTATTAAACCTGAGTAATGGCCTGTTGCTGTCCCAAGGAGGGTAGCATCATCTGCATATTGAATAACAGTGAACAGAAATGTGGCAGTGTAAAGCTTATTTATATATATGTTGAACATTAAGGGTCCAAGAATGTATCATTGGGGAACACTTACAGAGATTGGGAGGAAGAAGGAACAAGTGTTTTGCCACCTTACTGCTTTGGTGCAATTACTTAGGTTGCTCTTGAGCCATAATAATGTTGTGTGAAATAAGTTAAGTTCTGCTATGGTTTGAATCAGTTTTGGCTGTGGAACAGTGCTGAATGACTTGGAAAGGTCCAAATAAATGGTAGAGATTGGTTTGCCAGCCTTCTAATGTTGGTTGGCATTGTTATAGAAATGATAGCAGAGCAGCAGTGATGGTAAGTTGGGGGTGGTACCATATTGGGTATAGGGTTGTCACTTATCTGTTTTTTTCTGGATTAACTAGAAATCAAACCAATTGCCCAGTAGTCCAGAAAACACTGTTCAAACTCCAGTATCATGAGATATACTATGCTTTTTTTTACAAAAGAGCATAGTAAATCTGCAGATTTATTATGCTTTTCTGTAAAAAAAGCATTGAAAATCAGGAAAAGGGGATGTTCCTCCCTCCCCTGACATGACTATGACATCACAAAATGGGTGGGAAGTGGGCAGGGACAGGGTAGGAGATGGATGGGGTTAGGTGAGGTGTGAGAGGTGTGGCCTTTGTCTGATTTCAGCCAAATGAAAGGTGGCAACCCTTGTTTGGTAGGTGAGAGAGAGGGTTATTGCTGAGCAGGAATTGGACAATTTCAGTGTCCATTCAGCACTCCAGGATTTTTGAGAGAGTAGGAAGTATAGCTATGGGTTGGTAGTTATCTAATTCAGTAGAATTTCCTCCCTTATTTAATCATACTATGTATAATTTTTTAGGTTGTCAGTAGTACACACATAATACATAATTCAAAGCAGACACATATCCCAACATATGGTGAAGCTTGTAAATGTAACTTTCCTAAACCCCAAGGACCTTCCAGATGAAGTACACATAACAAACACCCTCAGCAACCCCAGTTGCAGTCTTTCAAAACAATAACAGCATCAATGCATAGAGCCACATCTTATGGAGCCTCTGCTTCAAAGCCCGTAACGCAAGCCACTACAGAATCCAATATTCTAGTCATTGGAGACTCCATTGTGAGACACATTGATATCCCTCTCACCAGGCCAAGTAAGGAGAAAGTCACATTCAGTTGCTTATTGGGGCCGGGATCTGCCACATTACACATGCACTCAAGTTATTGGACTACAAGTACTAGTATGACTCAAACATAGTCCATGTGGGTGTAAATGACCTGAGATGTACTTCCTTAGAGAGATACCTAGAGAGAGATGAAGAAAGACATCACTGAGCTCTCGGAATATGTGCCCCAGGCTGGTATGAGCCTAGCATTCAGCAGCATTTTATCTTTTCCAATGGTGATGCCACAATATAAACAAAAAATGACTGACTTTAATAACTGGTGTCATTCTAGGGGGGTGAAATATTTGTCAGCATGGAAGAAGATGGTCAACAGACCACACTGCTTTGCCAGGGATGGTCTGCATCTCTCCCCTCTAGGCTTTTGAATATTAGCTAAAACACTGTCCTCCCAAATAGTGCCTTTTTTAGGCAATGCCAAACTGAAAGCACTTCCAACATAGCAAATCAAAACCAATAAAATCTAAAGGTGTTACTGCTCAATGATTGGAGTCTAAATAAAAACTCCACTCCCTAGAAGTTCTCTTCATCCTAGAGAATGCTGTTGTCTGTGCGGTCACTGAGACATGGTTTAAAGCCACAGAGAGCACACCAACAGTGCAAGGTTATAATGCCTTCCACACATTCAGATATGCTACTATACAGACAAGGACTAAAGGTGGAAGTGTTTTGATTTACATTAAAAAAAAAAAATATATATATATATATATATATATATATATATATATATATATATATATATACCTCAAGGTTGGTCAGACAGGAGAATGCACATGAGCTGCTCCATGTTCAAATCACTATAGGTAAAATCCAATACCACTTCCTTGCAAGCTATAGGCCCCTGTCTATGACCCAGAAAACCCATACCATGTATTTAAACTTACTGGAAATGCTCACCATCCAACCCAACACCATATTTATGGGCGACTTTAATTACCCACTATTAACTGGGAATCGTGTACAACACCAAATATATAGACAGACAGATTCCTGGATTTTGTAAACACAAACTCACTGGACCAGATAATCAACACACCAACAAGGGGTACAACCATAATGGATCTGGTCCTCACTAATGTGGAAGAGTGCTGCACACATCCTAGTGTAATGTCTTCTCTGGTAAGGTCAGACCATGCAATGGTCTCCTTTTAAGTAAAAATAAAACCTGGAACCCCAGTTATCCCTGGAATATACAGGAACTACTCTAAGGCCAACTTCTTACTATTAAGTAACGACCTGGCAAAATTCCAAGTCCCCATAAACCCTGCAAAGAATGCTTACTATGCAGAACTATTCACAGAAACCTTATAAAAGCATGTGAATAGCTGTACAGAGCCAGCTGTACCCATCAGAATGAAATACAGAACTGACTCAAAACACAAGCCACCCTGGTGGAGTGACATCAGTAGGTGTACAACAGAAGGAAGAAAATCATGGCAAAATTAGGAGGTGCAGCACCCAGCAGGATTAAAAGCACTCTCATCAAACTAAACAAATAACTCAGAGCACAAATAAAGTCTACCAAAGCCAAATTTGAGGTAAATTTGGCATCCTAGGCCAAGGACAATCAAAATACATTATTCAGCTATATCCACAACCTCAAAGGCAATACACAGTTGTGTGCAGAGCTCATTGTAAATGGTGCCACCTATACTGAGCCAGAAGATATAGCAAACTACTGGCCAACAAATGTAGCTCCAACTTTACCCCTCTCTCCCCATCAACCTTCCCTCAGGAAATACCATCAAATATAACCCCTTGCTATCACTAGGGAACAGGTCCTTAATGCTCTCTCTAAGGCCAAGAACACAGCATCAGTGGGCCCAGACAATATCCCAGGACGCCTTCTAAATAGCATGAAACATGACCTATCAGGGCCTCTGGAATTGCTGTTTAATTGTAACTTCCAAACAGGCTTCATGCCCCATGAATATAATAGTCTTCCCTCTGCACAAAGGTGGGCCATCTACAGACCTTGGAAATATAGACCCATAGGTCTCACTAGTCCCATATGCAAAGCAGTGGAAAGAATTATCATGGAAATTATCAATAATGACATAGGAAACCTCCAGACACTCAACCCAACCCAGTTTGGTGTCATCAAGGGCAGGCCATGCCTACTCAACCTGGTGGACTTCTTCAAGAACGTGACCAAAGTAATGGATGCGGGCAAAAAGGTTCACACTGCCTCCCTTGATGCGGCCATGTCATTTGACACAATCCCCCACTTGGGCTTTGTTGATAAACTTAAGAGGTTAGGGACAAACCCTTATGTCACCCAGTGAATAGCCAGCTAGCTCACAGACAAAACCCAGGAAGTTAGAATTGGGGAGTCCACCTCTACAAAGAGGCCATTCACAAGTTGGATCCCTCAGAGATCAGTTTTAGGACTGCTCCTTTTTGGCATTTACATCTCTGTATTCAAGGATAATGTCAATGGCCTCTGGCTGACTAAATATGCAGATGATTGTAAATTAGGAGCTGTCATTGAATCACCCACTGACACAGACAAAGAACTGGTGCCAGACCCATGGACTAAAACCAAATGCCAAGAAATGCATAATAGTATCCTTCTGGAAGTTATCGTCCCCTGGAAGCCATCATATTGACAGTGCACCCCTAAAAGCTGATCCAGTAGTCAGGGACTTAGGGACACACATAGACAGTAATCTAGCCTTTGACTATCACGTGTCTACAGTAGTGAGGAAATCATTCTGTGTTGTGCGCTTATAAACTAAGGTATGGTGTTTAGGTCCAAAGAAGTCATTGTTCCATTGCAGTTAGCATTCATCAAACCTACCATAGAGTGCAATGTCCCATTTGGTATGTGCCTAACCAGGCATATCCAACAACTGAAACATACACAGAGGATCCTCACTAAAAGAATACAAGTTGTGAATAGCATGTCCTATGCAGACCGCCTCAAAGCCCTATCCCTGTATTCTGTCTACTACAGACTGTTGAAGGGAGATCTATGCCTGGCATACAATTTATTGTTAGACCCCCCACTCTGATGGATGTCTTGCATATCTGCAAAACAAACAGCACCAGAATGATTTGTTCTAAACTCTTAAACCATGCCTGTGATATAAATAGGACCTGATGGAAAGGCAGGTATGTATCTCAGAGACTACAGCTTCTCTGGAAAAGGCTCCCCATCCATGTGAAGTAGAGTTCCTCCCTTACCCAACTTAAGTGTAACTTGGACAATTGGATGGGGAACAGGAAATTCATCCCTGGTTTGGCACCTATGTCTCTAATGGATGCAGACAGCCTGTAAATGGCTCATCTCCCAGGCCCCTGCTTGTAAATGTTCCATCTCCCAAGCAAGCCGCTGCTTACACTTGTGAAGGGTATCAGAACTTGTCAGTGATTTGGGATGCATGGCCAGGCTTAAAAAGGCCCTAGATGTCATTAGCCTAGTAAATACCTGTGAAGCAGTGAACCTATGATTGCTTCCGTATCTCAGGAATATACAACTCAGTAATGGATCTTTTTATGAGGATGGAAACTGGAAAGGCTAAGGCCTCACTTGCTACTTTAATGTATTCTGCTGGCAGGTTATCAGCTGCTAGAGTAGCTGACTTCAGTTTAAGGAAGAGTTTTCTGATTGATGCAGTAGATGCAGTAGGGATGCAGTAGGGATGTCTTAGTGTAAAGGTGTTTGTTTGAGGTGCAGTTTCAGGCTGAGTATAACAAGGTTGAGAACCTGTGGACTACCTAATGTAGTTACTGTGTTGATGAAGTGAGTGTTAAAGGGGCTTTCTGTAGTGCTATCAGTATCACCTGACATATGACAGAATAAATGTACATATATTTTTATTTGCAGTGTAGTTTTCTGTTACTTTTTATCAGCTTGCCTGTAGGTACAGACAGATGAATAAATAAATACATAGAGTACCCTATTTGCTAATGATGAGCATTGACTAAATAGTAAAGTTTTCTGTGGAGTTGTTCACACATTGCTCTTACATACATCAAGACAAACTCTTCAACTGTCCAGAATTTCATAGAATGCCCCTTATTTTCCCCCATATTTTTGCCCTGTCCTCTATACATGTTTTTGGTTTCCTAGAAAATCACTGAGGATTACAGTCAGTCTGTAATGCCACACATTAGAGTTACATACTTTTTATTGTTGAAGAAATGCATGTTGCTCCAAAACCTGTTGTTCTATTAACTTTTTAAAGTTAATTAAAGTAATGCTTTAAAATTGTCCCTGACTTTGGGCCTTTATCCCTACATTATTTTTGACTTTGGCCAGACTTCTTGAGCAAAGATGTTGAGAGTAATGGAATAAACAGAAATTTCACTTCCCCAGACCTGAAGACACCCTTACTAAAAGTCAAAGAATTAATAGTTTCGAACACTGTGGATTTACAGGCCATTGTATGATTCAGGCCATGCCTCATAACAGTAGACCGTGGAAGGCAGGCTAGCAGTGAAATACCTCTTTCTGATAAACTAGTAAGATATGTATGATCTCATGAAAGATGTTTTATTCATTGCTAAATTGTAATAGTACTTTACCTCTCATTTAGTTAAAGTAGAAAGTCAAAGTTTTTAATTTCTTCTTTTTTTCATTATTTAGTTAGCAGGCATGAAAACATCTCCCGGTCCCAACTCATAGGAATGCATGTAAGCTGAGACTCAAACTGAATTCTTAATGAATTACCAAGCTCTTTTGCAGCATAATAAAGTAACTTGTAAACTATTTTACTCATAATTTTGTTAGTATGAGAGAAACTAAGAGGTGTGTAAGCTGCGGGACCTGAAAAGGGTGATAGTTTTTCCAAGCTTATAATTTAACTTAAAAGATGCCGGCTATGTCCCTACAACTTTAAAACCCCTAAGCATCGGCTCCCATTCCATGCTGGGATCCTGTCAAAACAAGAAAATTAATGCCATAAACAAGAGATACTCACTGTCTTGGGAGCAACACAGTTGCTTTCATGTGATTTACAACATCTTACTCTTTTAAGAAGCAGCTGACATTTGTGACTGGGAACCACGCTAAGAGTTTTAAATTAAACTTTCTTTAAATGTTTTGAGAATGCAAACTGACTGGACCCCTGCTGTCTCATGCCAAATTCCCCTCACACTATAAATATAGTTTGGACTTCAGAAAGTCTGTCTGCTCATCTTCTTTCTTACTTTTTGTAACTGCATACATGCACAGGGAGGTGTCTTTTGTTAGGATCTTCAGGAATCCTGCCAGCCCATATTTTTTTCCTTTCTATACTTAACAATATAAAAGCATGTGGTGGTGCCTATCAGCCCATATTTTCCCCCATCCCTATTGTAACTGCATATTTGCATGTGTAGGGACATGCAGCTGGTATACAAAGGGAGATTGTTAACCCTCTCTTTTACATTCTATACTCTGAATACATATGTGCACATCAACACATGTGAAGAACTGCCTTCTAACAAATATCTTCTTCTTTCCCTACCATAACTATATAAATGCATGTGAACCTGCATGTTAACCCCTTCTGCCTTCTTTCTTCCCTGCTCTAACCATATAAGTACATATGAGACCCATAGGCAGCTGCTAACCTTGTCTTTTTCCTTGACTGTAGTAACTATATGTCCATCCTAACAGTGATTTTGAACATGTCTGTCGCATGTCATTCCCATACTGCACTGCACTGCCTTTAAGTCTTTATCTGGAGAGAGAGAGAGAGAGAGAGAGAGAGAGATGCATTCTGAATTCATGACAAAGGACGTGTTGACTGCTTGCTGGTTTACTATTTTTTTCTGCCTTTCCTGGCATACCATCATAACCCAAGATCATTCCTACATCAAAACTCGTAATACAACATAGGAACCAGTATTTATTTTGCCTCTTACAACATGAGAAAAATTCATATCACAACCACCTCTGAACTGCCATGTCAGTTTGTTTTTCTTTTTTATAGTTAGGAATTATATGCAAGCATAACTTTCTGTCTGAAAATAGTTTTGGCTGAAAAATGATGCTGCATTTTAAGGCACACAGAGCTCACACATACTTTCACAATATATTTTTTGAGTTAGCTGCGTCTTTAGACACCCTACCCTGCACTCTTCTTGTAATTTCCTTCTCTCCACCCTTCTTCCTTCTACAACCATAATATGAACATTATCTCATATTAAAACGTCACTCAGTTCCCCCCTCTCTGTCTCTAATAATGTAATATCAGAACTCTCTGTAAATATCTTATTAGAATTGTCTCAGGTGTCATTTATCATATACTAATCAGTGTAACAAATAATATGACAAGTTTTTTCTGATATTATTTTCTCCAACTCATCTTGTTTTTCATTGCACTCTACTAAGAAACATATTATGTTTTTTTTTCATTACAACATTTTTTCACCCATGTTTTGTAGTGTAACATAATACTTTGTGATTTAAAATATCTGTCGTCAATTTTTGAAAGATTGCAATCGTATAGCTTTTCTCTCCAGGCCTCTGCTGAAAATGGGCACTTTCAGGCCCAGTTAGACCTTCCTGGTAAACAAATGTCAAATAAATAAATTTAGCTGCAGGTTTTTTAAACCTGAGGAAATGAACAACATTCTTAGATGTCATATGACCTGTCTTTCTGCTAAAACAGACTTAAATTCACTCTGCAGCCCTCTGTGTACCGTATACAGGCTTTGTATTTTAGAGATTTAATAAATCTAGATCACAAAAAGCTTTTCACTGTGTGCTAATACACATTTTCATGTATTACTGTATCAGTCCCAGTGGTAGGTTGCTTACTCTGATCTAAATGTTTAAACCTGACTAGCCTGCCAACAAACACTTGTGTTGTGATTAACTAATTGAATAGGTCCCAGGTTTAGTTTAATTGTTTACTGCAATTTACATGCTTCTGCCTATTGCAGTATTTTTGCAATTGTCCATGCATTATTGCACATTTTTTCATTACTTCTGGCTTGCTTAATTGGTATCAGTTTGCATTAGTTTTAATATTTATTGCTGCAAAGATATCACTGCTACTGATTTCGGTTAACATCCTGTGCAAACAGCTTTATGTTCCTGTTAACTAGCTCAGGTCATAACTGAAAAGCATCTGTTCGAATTAGCCCTCATATCCACTAAATGAACGAACAGCTAAATGATTGCATAAATAGTTTCCTATTTATTTATTTCATTTTATTAGTTCAGGAATTCCTATTGAATCATCAAAATCCTTTTCTAGGGTTGCGTTGAAAGAAAAGCTCCATAACATACAGCATTATATATTATGAAAAATGAGTGAAAATGTTAGATGTTAACAGCTATAAGGATAATAAAGACTAGAAAGAATCAGACATTACTATTTGATGTCATACATTTGCCAATATTTATGGTCAAACATTTCAAAAATACAGACGGCATGTTGGCACATGATGGAATATTATCAGGCATTAGTACATATTATAGTTAGTTATCCAGACAGTTCCATACTGTGCATTTCATATTAGACCATAGCCTAGAGATAGAATATATAAATCAGATTAAGTTACATCCAGCTGTTTGTTTTTTTTATATCTTATAGTCAGTTCAGGATGAGTATACCTTCAGATTATATAATCAGAGACTTTCAAACTGCTGCATTCCAAACCTAATAAACTCATCAGTCTGTATCATGTATATGTAGTGTGGACTCTGTGACCTGCATACCTCCAACAAGTATCTGCTTGATAAAAAAAAAACTCTCTGCTTAAGTACTTAGACTGCACTTAGTCCAATATGCACTTAGAACTGCAGGCTGCCTACATTTATTATCAAGAAGAGGCTTACTGCAATAGTTTGTTGAGAGAAGTCTAGTCTTTCTTGCTTTATAAGGCATTTTAGTGTATCTAATGTTGGACAGCATTGTATTCTTCTCAGGAGATTAAGAGTAAATCTAACAGTTCTATGGCATATTTTTGTCTACCGTCACTCTGCTTGCATAGTCCATATAGTAAGTGATATCACTATAGATGACCTGAGGTAACAATACAGCACTAGCCATATTCAGTCTTGGCTCACCTGTGGTGGAACATTTTACTCAGTGTAGTGAAAGCGTAACACAAGCAATGCAATATGTTACAAACAAGGAAACGTTTGATCCAATCACAAGACATCATATTTTGCAGAGTCTTCACACAGTCCTATAGTACCATCTTAGATGTTTACATGATTGCACTTGTCTTTAGGGATGATATTGCTGTCACACAGCTGAGTTTGTCTTTTTGTATTTAGGGGAAGATTACTTGTGCTGAGCCATGTTTTCAGCCTTGGTAAAAGATACTCTGTTAGGACAGCTATAATGAAACTTTAAGTGCAAATAATACAGTATCATTGGCATAATCTTGTCACAGTAACACTGCCATACATTTTCCAAAAAAATATTTGCAAAATGTTGAAAAGTAGAATCCCGTAGTCCAAATCCTTTTAGTATTTTCACAATGTTATTGGCTTTGGATCAGACACATTGACACTATTTCTATGGTTGCCCACACAAGCCAGATCCAATAATGAGAGCTTGCTCATTAAGTTTTTTATTGTCCTGCAGACCACAGTTAGACTGCCTTTTTTTTTATGTTCATCTATTGCATTCTGGGGGGAAAAGTTTTGTTGACACATATCTTGTCATCACACAATAGCTTTCTCAAGTGTGTTTATGGTTTATACCTACCAATTCTTTTTGTCACTTCCACAGTTTGGATCTCATTCCTGACTTTTGTCATGGAAATGTTTTCTTATTCTTTGCATAAGAAATACAAGCCATTAAAGTGTTTATGTGAATAACATATCATGAACTAAAATCCTGACTGGTACTGCCACTCTGAGTGCCAGCATTTCTACCTAGTCATGTGAACATACTTCTCAACCTCTCAGCATTAGAAAATCTTAGCACTGGCCTTTATAAATCACAGCAGAGTGTCAAAAAGAGGAGCACTTCTTTATACCTTACAATAGAAGCTGCTCAGATACTAGACTATCTGCTGTTATCACAGTATTTTTATTAACTTTGCTCTATTACTTAATAATGTAGGTATGACTTTATGAAGAAATCTAGTAAGTCAAGGAGGAGGAAGAAGGCTATGAGCAAATTGTAGTAGTTGAGAGTTAAGCATGAGCAAATTCAAGAGAAAGAGACACAGAACATGCTGGCATGTCTTACATTACAAAAGATGGCAGTACAATTAAGAATTCCTAATGTAAGGATCTGATTAAGGGTCCCTTGCACGATCTGAGGCAAGGACTAGAGCATTATGAGAAAGTAAAAGATATTATGGCAGATACTAGTCATATTCTCCAGAAGGTAAGTTCATCCTCAAGACAGCTATATGGGCATTGGGTGTTGCCAGCTACTTACCCTTGACTAATGAGGAGTCACAGTCATACCTGTCCTCTGCTTTGGGAGACAACAAAGGAGCTGGAGCATCCAAGGACATTGGTACCATACATTCCTAACTGAATGGCCAGAGCTCATTTGGGACATTTCTGTGTCAACAGAATGGTCCCTTATGTCCCCTATCAAGTGCTTAATGGTTCCATATGGGAATGAGGACTCTTTTTCTTTGACCTTCCCCAGGTCCAGCTGGGCTCAGTGGCCTGTTTTTGAAGGGATACACTGGGCCATCGTATTCCAAATTCACATGCTAGACCCTTGAGTATGGTGGGACTTGTCTTTGTAGGTGTTGTACCTTAGCCTTAGGGAGCAACTGTTGTCACCAGCACCAGACCCTACATTCCCTGTGTAGTCTTTATCAAACATATCCCAGAACATTGATGCCACACTGTCCAGACTCTGACAATCATGCCTTATATACCAGACAAGCATGGAGTTGCTCCCTTTTGGAGTTGAAGTTTAGAGTTTAAGCTTTCTTTATCCTTATTTGCCTTGGAAATGGGATTCAGGGATCCTGACATCTATATTTTTGAGAAGAAGAAGTAGAAGAAGACTGAAATTTATTTGGACTGGTCAGTGATCCTTCTTTGTTTCCCTTAAATCAGTGAGTGTCTGGGATAGAAAGAGTAGGCACCTGGGTTGTCCCATATACAGAGCCCTGTACACAAAGACATAATCTTTTTACTCTGGAATCATCCAGATAACATTTATTATTATTATTATTATTAATAATAATAATAATAATAATAATAATCATCATCATCATCATCATCATAACAATTATCCAGAACAGTGAAGCTTTTATGATACACTTAGTGGCTCTGTCATCACACGCCTTATGGGGTTTACAAAAAAAAAAGACACAAACTGTGGACCTTTTTTACTAAAAAGTCAATTGAAGCATCAATGAAAACTAAAGCAATACAATAACAGAGCAATTAAATAATCAACACAGACATAAAAAGGAATGAAATTATATTATTAATCTCCAGTTCAAATCTATATTAAATCCCTTTGGTTTCATTACCAGCATTACTTCTTTTTTTCTTCTAATGTTTAATAACACAACCTATATCATAACTTGATATTGTGGCCTGCAAATCTATAAAATCATTGTGTACTTTATTGAAGTGGGTTGCAATAGGACTTTGAGTCTCATTATTAATTACATCTCTGAGGTGTTCCTGTGTTCTTCTGTTAAATTCATCTTAGTTTCACCTATAATATGCTAAATTACAGGGATACCTAAGGACATAAACAAATGCTTCTGGATCACAATGTGATTTACCTGTTATTTCAGATTTCCTGCTATTAATATCACCAATTTCTGTGATCACATGTTAGGAAAAAGTACAACGTCCACAGTGGAAATTACCCTGGTGTATCAATTTATCGTAAAAGTGCACCTACCTAAATTACTAAGGGCTGAGTAATCAGAGTTATTTTACTCATTTTACTAGATAAAGTTAATATAGGGAACTGCTTTTGTTCAAATCTTTATTTTCAGTTATATGTCATGCTTTTTAATAATTTATTTTAATTTCTCAGAAAACTAATCATATCCTAAATGTGAAACACTTCTTGTAAACCTAAACTGTCATGTTTCTTAGCTGCTTACATATAACAAAACATATGTATTAATATGGCTTTTATCCATTCTACTTACTTTCCAGTAAGCTTCACTAATATCAGGATAACTATAACTTCAAAATAACAACACGGAAACTATATTAACTGCTTCAGCTTGAATGTTTTCCCAGTTTGTGCTACAGCGTCTAGCTTTGCACGAATCTCCATAAGGAAGTCATTCCAGATTATGCAGCGGGTGAAAAACAGTATGATTTAAACCTTTCTTAGTGAACAGATAGTACAACCATCATAGCACTAAGGCTGTTCTTGATTTCAGAAAGTATACACATAGTGTACACCTGGTGGTAACCTTTATGAATCTCATCTGGATGTTACCTTCTTTATAATAATTTTAGTCATGGATGTTTCTTTTGCAAGCCCCTATTGCTGTCACTAACCAGTTTATGAAATAAGTTAAGCCATGCCAGCTTTTATGGTGCTCATAAACATTAACCTGTTTTACTTATCTGTTGAATGGTCTATAAAACAAAGCTGTGCCTGTGTTTAAGAGGCTCATACATTAATAGCTTGATAAAAACAACAATACCTGCTTGTAAGGGGCTCATTTCAGTTAAAGTGACATAGATCCTTTTTTTGTAAAACCTCTTTGCCCTCAGCAATAAGTCTAATTCTTTGATATCTTTACAATAATGTGAGTGCCCACTTGAAAAGGCCTCAGTTCAGTTAAAGGACCACAGATATGTTTGTTAAACCTTTTGCTCTCAGTGGTCTACAATTCAGAAACAATAATAAACAAAAATGCTACAACAAAAATAAAAATAAAACATTGGGCTCAAAAGAAAAGTCAAGCCAGATTTTTTTTGTACAGCCAACTTACCCTCAGATGTAAGTCTGCATCCCAGGGGAAACCATCCACATTAAGAAAGATATAACCTTAGTAAGACAGTGGGACCTGGGCAATGGAAACCCCATGTCTGAAAAAAATCTGTTTATACAGTGGACTACACAACATAAACATTTTGGACAAAATATTAGGCTGTGTTTGACTAAAATCAGCTGAAAAAAATGATTTACACCTTGGGTCAGGAGGATCTCCTTGGACAGCTAGAGGTCCCAGGGAGGCATGATCTTTTATTTACGATGTGGTCTTCAGCAGCTGGTTATTGGGTCTCTATGCTTTTCTGCAGTGAGGAGCACCCAGTATTCTCTCTTCCTCTTTCTAGGGGTCTGATGTCCAGGTCAGTTGAGAGTGAAAGAACTGAATCGCTCAGGTAGATAAAGGGTAGGAAAGGGGGGGGGGTGGATCGAGCTAATCATCTGCAGGAAGGTGTGGTGAGTGCTAGTCTGGGGGAGGGCCAGCTGACATGCAGATCTGATGTCACTGGTGTGGCATCTAGGCTTGTTCCTGTCACATATTAGATGTCAATCAAGCTAAGGGGCATGGTGTTATTGATCTGGCTCCCTTTTCAGATTCTGAAAACAGTTATAACAAAGAAATGTATAATCTGGAGAGCTGAAAAGACATAGGAAAACATTATCCATCTTGCAAAACAATGATTAAATAGTGATTGAATACATGCAGTGACTGATAAGTTACCTCTTTTAGTAGTAAGCATGTCCCCGGGACAATGGCTGCAATTATTTCTATATAGGGACAGAAGAAAAGAAACTCTCTCCTTTACCCCTGTGATAGGAGAAGTGGCAAAAGAACTGCTCTAACTCTACCTCTGCTCTCTATCCAGCTCCCACCTCCTATCCCTTCCTTTCACCACTGGTATGTTGTTTAGCTACGTTTGTAACTACATTGGCCTACTCACATCAACTATTTGCTTCTTCCTCAAACTTTTGTTCTTTCTCTTGAGTACTCCAATCTTGACCCATTCATACAGCTTGTGTACTCTCTACAATTTTGATGCTGACCCCTACATCATCATTATACTCTTTCCTATTTTAGTATAATCCACAATCTCAGATTCCCATGTGTTTGTCTTTGTACTTTTACCATCCCCCTTTTTAAATCACATAGTAGCACAAGCACTGTTGACTAACATTACCTTCACCTGGAATACTTCAACTTTGCTTAGGAGCAAATTCAGAATTGTTTTCCTTTCTGCCAGAATTGTACATCAGTTGACCCCCTTCATAGTCCATTGTCTCACATAGTTTTGTCACCTTTTCTGGCCTGCAGCTCAGAATCTCCTGGCCTGCTCCTGGAAGATTGATCTTCCAAGAATATAATCTTCCTCCTAACCCACTCTTCTAGTTTATCCTGTAGTCTCTCAGCCTCCTACTTTGATATGTCTAGTAGCCAATACACTGCAGTTCTGAATCTGCTTACTACCTTGCCGAATTCGTACAGTGGTGTTCCGTCTCCTGTCTGATATTGTGTTTTGTCAGTTTTGTTAACAAGATTATTTTAAGCGAGGAAGGCTTGAGAGATAGTATAGATAGAGAACCTAAATTTGTATATAGGCGTAATAATAACCTAAAGGACCTACTATGTCATGAACCTGAAAAAAGGCAGAAGAGTAGCAAAAATATTCAAGGTTGGGGACATTTCCATGTAGACATTGTAAGGCATGCACTTTGCTGAACAGTGCAGGTTATTTTATACATCCAATTACTGATAGAAAATATAGCTTTCATTCTTATGCTGATTGCCATACTGCAAATGTGGTCTACCTTGCAAAATGTAAACAATGTTCAAGTTTTTATGTGGGGAAAATGAACTGTAAACTCAAAACTAGAATATTAAATCATATATCTTCTATCAGATTAAGGGATTAGAAAAATGCCTTGTATCAACATATTAAATGCTTTCCGGATCACAGTTTTTTTATTTTTGGTAATGGAAATAATACAAGAAGGTAGGAGAGGGGGTGACATTGTTAACAAAACTGGATATGCAGAGCTTAAATGGATTTTAAATTTGGCAGCAGACACAGCACCAGGTCTTAACAATTGTGTTCCTTTAAAACCAGCCTTGAAAAAAAGGCGGGTGAAATGTAAAAGTTAATTGTTTAATTGTCAAATGATTTTTTAAAATGTATATAAGATGTTTCAGAATTAATGTATGTTGTCTGAAGAAGGGTATCCACCTGAAAGCGCTAACCTGCATTTTTTAATAAATCTTCTTATATTGGCTTGGTTTGGACTCGATCTTCTTTCTACCTGCACAATAGATATATAGATGGATGGATAGACAGATGGAGGGAACTAAAAACACTCCATGTAGCTGATCCAATAAATGAAGTAAAAAGTAAAAATTTGCGTAGACATCACCTGGTAATAAATGGTGACACTGTAGAACACACTGAACAGTGGTAGTGTGTTTGTGTGCTGCGTAGACTATAATGGTAGTAGCATAGTTTGACAGGTGCACACTGCTGCTGCAACATTCTAAACCTTATCACCAACAGTATTTTATGAAATGTGACATCAGACAAAACCCTAGCAAACAAGTTAAAAAAAATACTATCCCACTGTGACATCCACATTCTGGGCCAGTAATCAAGGAGCCTGAATCTTCACCACTGGCAACAAAGAGGGACATTCACTTGGAACAAAAATGGATGCATCCAGTATTTCCAGATGCAGCTCTCTGCATGAAACATACTTTTCCTTAAAAGCACACAGGGAACACACTCAGTCGGGGGTCTGGGTTTTTCTATCTGTCTCCCTCCAGGTCCCCAATCAAACTCCCCACTGGCATATCTATACAGCTGAGACCTCAGCTGAGTGTCCAAGCCAAGTTTTCCACCACTCTCTGTGTGAAACCAGTGCTTTGTGTCCCTGCTCCAAGTAGCTGACACACACACTCACACACACACACACACACACACACACACACACACACACACACACACACACACACACACACACACACACACACACACACACACACACACACACACACACACACACACACACACACACACACACACACACACACACATGGGAAAGGCTGGCACATATCTACTAGCTATGCCTCCTTCTGCCCAGACTATAAGATAGTTACACTGCCACCAGATACCCCAAAGCCAGCTACTCTAAGGCTCTTACAAAGGCACCCAATTATACTGAGTGAGATTAATATTAATACAAATTATAGTGTTTGGCCAATGCAGTAAGGCTTCCAGGAGTGGTCACAGGGTCACCAAATAGATATAAAGGTTAAAATATTCTCTAAAGGACCAGCCACAATGAAAAGTTTAAATATATTTAATAATTAATAATAAAAGAACATGAAAATACTAAATATCTATTTACAATAAACACTAGAGTTTCAATCACAGAAAATATTAAAAATAACACAGGTGGACAGGTTCACACAGTTACAGTAAAAACAATACTTAACTAATCTCACTTTTCCTGACTGATCTAAAGAATTATTATTCCCTGGTTACTTACTAGAGCAAGGCAAGATGAAGTAGATGAGAGATCCTTTGTCAGTTTACAAAAACAGAGTGCTCTGAGACTTCAGTCTCACCTAGTATTAAACACGGTTTTTAGTGATGGATTACAGAATGACACCACATAAATATGTTCATCTGACCTCTGGACCCCATGCTTCCCCCCTTGGCTAGAAGCTGTCAGGATTTAGCATATATGTGTCAATAATACACACACAGAGCCTAGCTAAGATCTGCTGCAGCTCCTGGAAGTCATAAAACAATTTCAAAACTCCGCCCTTCCACAGTAGCAATTAATTCACCCCAATGACAATGCAGGAAGCTTCCTAGTACAGACTTTTGCTTCTGGCTGCATTGAGAACTATAAGATACAATCTTTATGGCCTACGCCAGGTAATTTAATTTCAAACTATTTTCAAAGCTTGAGATTAACCTCTTCTCTTCCAATATCCTCTGTTAAAACATATACATTTAAACTGTTACAATAATACATGTATATTTCTTTTTCTGTCCAGCAGGACACACTGTTGGTATATCTTTTAACACAAGCAGCTTTACAAATACACTTTTCAGCACAAGCATCTGTACAAATTAGTTTGATATACAAATTACATATACTTATTTGCAAAATTCCAGGTAGCTGTGCTGGCATATGTTACAAATCCACTGCCCTACTTCTCCTGGCATAGCTGGCAATACCTCACATCATCACACTCACATTAATTGATCCATCACCTGGTGTGCTAACATAAAACATTTGCAGAACAATACAATTTTACAGCATGCCACTGATTTTACTTAATATTTTTGTCATTTTCATAACAAAAGTTTTGATTTTTTTTTTTTTTGTAAACCACTGGGGATTTCAGTCAGTTAGTAATGCCAGGCATTATAGTTAAATACTTCTTATTGTTCAGAAAATGCATATTAATGCAAAACCTGTTTTTAATGTTCCTGATTTTGCCTCATGCCTTTATTGTGTTCCTCATAAAATTTTGATTCTTTGGTAAATCACTGAGAATTACAATCAATCAATAATGACATATCTGTTCCTCTAATACGTTCTCTTTATCTTGCAAACGAGGTTTAGAGCCTTTGATCAGGCATTTCTAATGTTGTTAGACTTGTTGATATGCAAACCCATTGGTAGAAGATGAGATGATGTGTTGTAAGCTAGGCATAGATCATCTCTCAGTAGTCTGTAGGAGACAGAGTATAAAGATAAGGCTTTGAGGTTATCTGTGTTTTCCATGTGGTTTATGTCCTGTATTCCTTCGGTGAGTAACCATTTTGAGCATGCCATTTGTTGCATAAGGGCGGTAAGGTTCATACCGAAGGGATCATTGTACTCAATTATCAGTCTAATAAGGGCTGTGTCCAGCAGGATAATGACATATTTGGACCTGGGTGCCATACCCTTGCTTATAAGTTGCATAATATGGAATGCTTTCCTTACAACAGCAGACATATGATGGTCAAATGCAAAGTTACTGTCTACATATGTTTCTAGGTCCCTAACTACTGTGTCTGCTTTTAGGGCTATAATGTCTCTGTGGTAATTTCCAGGGGTGCAGCAAAACACAGTCCCTGCACGTAAGGCAACTGCCAGGTCTCAAAAAGCAATTAAAAAAAAAACAATGTAGACCAGCAGACAATGGTATCCTGATAAAAAGTGATATACTTTATTCTTTATTATGCCATAAGGCACATAAAAAAGGCACATTTCTGGATTTTGTACTGTAGGCTTTTTGCCTTTTTTATGTGCCTTATGGCATAACAAAGAATAAAGTATATCACTTTTTATCAGGATACCATTGTCTGCTGTTCTACGTTGTTTTTTTTTTTAATTTCCAGGGGTGGCCAACCTTCCAAAGGAAGATTATTAGCATTTTTTGCCATTCAGTTTTAGTCCATGGCTCTGGCACCAACAATTAAGTTTGTGACAAGCCCTACTGGAGGATATTATTATCCCTGTGGGATTCTATAATTGTGCTGAGCTTGCAGTTATCTGCAAACTTGGTCAGCCAGAGGATTTTAGTGTTAGCTTTGACTTCTGAAATGTGACTAGCCTTTTTGTGGAGGTACAGTCCCCAATCCTGACTTCCTGTGCCCTATCTGTGAGCCATTTGACAATCCAGAATGTAACATAGGGGGTTACTCCTAATTTTGTGTGTTTGTTGACGATGCCTGAATGGGGAATAGTGTTGAATGCTTTCACCGGGTCAAGAAAGGCAATATGTATTGTTTTTTTTTTCATCCATAGCTTTGGCAACTTTTTTGAAAGTGTTCATCAGTCTGAGCAGGCACAATCTACTCTTGATGAAACCAAATTATGTTGCATCCAGTGTCTGAAGATTTTCTACATCTTTATTTATAATATCCATGATAATTCTTTCCATGGCCTTACATATGATATAGAAAGTTACCCTCTGATCTTATGTAGCAGTTTCAAGAAGCTGTGACACCCCTGCACTGGCCACTATCAAGGAGACTCAATCCTCACCAGTAGCAGCAGTGAGGGACGTACACAATGGGAGGTTGACAAGTACACACATAGTAAAGGACAATTTCCACTAAGAGCACACAGAGATCACAGTTAGTCTGGGGCTGATTTTCCCTCTTTCTCCAGATCCCCAATAAGACTACCTACTGGCACAGCTATAGGGTTAAGATCTCAGCTGACGGGTCAAGCCAAGACCTCCAGCATCTTCTCTGTCCAACCAGTGCTTCGTGCCCCTGTCCAAGTAGCTGACACATACACTTTGAGATTTGATTTATATACAAACACACACACACCCCTGGTGAAGGCTGGTACAGATTTACTAGCTATACCCCCTTTTGCCCAGACTATAAGGTAGTTATCAGTGCCACCAACTCCTACTTATCAGCTACTTAAGGCCCTTACAGAGGGTGACCAATCCTACTCTGTAATGTTACTATTATCCAAATGGTAAGTGTGACCAAGACTATTTAGGAGTGGACTATACAGGTTCATAGGTTCATAGGTTGGTACTAGGCTATCGGCCCTAGGGCCTATACAAGCCTAGCCATAACAATTCTCTGGCTATTTCTTCCCACAGTATTTACTTCCCTGGACCCCTGTCTAGCAGGGTGACTGACGTGATCCCCAGAGTGAATTTCCTATCTCCCATCCAATCATCAAGGTTCCTTTTGAAGAGGGCCAAAGAGGCACTCTGCTTGACATGTATGGGCAATCTATTCCAGTGTCTGGGTTGTCTCTGGGTCAGGAACCTATCCCTCCAGCATGTTTTGTTCATTGTGATGACAAGGTTTAGATCCCTGGAGCATGTGCCTCTGAGGGATTGGGATTTCTTTAAGTGTAGCATGTCCAACAGCTCTGGGTTTGACATGGCCTTGTATGTTAAGCAGAGATTACCTCTGAGTAGACGATATGCGACAGAGTATAGGTGGAGTTTTTTTAGATGGTCAGCATAGGGCATCTGCTTTAGGCCTGTGATTCTTTTAGTGAAGTATTTTGTGGTCTTTCCAGTTGTTGCCTTTTTTCTGGATGAAAAGCTCTTAGTGAGGAGGTGTGCCATATAGAAGTATTTCCTGACTGTTGTGGCATTGCGGTTATCGAAGGTGAGGCCACTGTCCACCTGTGTCCCTAAGTCTCTTATCACACTTTCGGTGTTTAGTGTACTGCCACCTATGTGGTAATTCATGGGTACATGTTTTTTCCTAAAGGGGATAACTATACATTTCTTGGCATTGAGATTGAGCCCATGGCACCAAGCATGTGTTTCTGTAAGGCCCTTTTGTAGAATATCCACATCATTTGGGGATTCAATAATGGATCCCAGTTTGCTGTCATCAGCAAATGTTGTTAGCCAGAGTCCCTTAGTGTTGGCCTGTACTTCAGAGAAGTAGATGCCAAACAAGAGTGGTCCCAGGACAGAACCCTGTGGTACACCACTTGTCACTTGTCTGGAGCTGGATTTGGAGTTGGCTACTTTTACAGTGTGTGTTCTGTCAGTAAGCCAGTTTGCAACCCATCAAGTGACGTAGGGATTAATGTCCAGCTTAGTAAGTTTATCTATGATTCCAGAGCGGGGGACAGTGTCGAAAGCCTGACGAGGTCCAAGTAGGCTGTGTGAACCACCTTACCCTTGTCCATGGCTCTGGAGACTGATTCGAAGAAGTTGGTCAGGTTCAGGAGGCAAGATCAGCCCTTTATGAACCCAAACTGGGTGGGGTTCAGTGTTTGAAGGTTGCCAATGTCTTTGTTTATAAGTTCCATGATAATTCGTTCTATGGCCTTGTAGATCAGGCTCATCAGACTGATTGGACGGTAGTTCCCGGGATCCAAAGTGAATCCTCCCTTGTGGAGTGGGATGACTGCAGCTGTGCACCACTCTGTGGGCATGAAGACTGAGGTGAGGCTATGATTAAACATGACACATAGGCGAGGTGCCAGTTCATTTTGTAGTTCATGCAGTACACAGCCTGGGATGTTGTCTGGTCCCATGGATGCTGTATTCTTAGCTTTGGAGAGTGCGTTTTTTACCTGAGTGGCTGTGATTACCGGAATATAGGGGGGTGGGGGGTGAAGTTGGCACTGAATCTATCTGCCAGGATATTGGCAATATCCTTGGGGTCAGTATATCTAGTGCCATTCTGCTGTAGCTCAGAGCAGAGCTGAGTATTGCCATTTAGATTCTTGACATAGCTATGGAATGCCTTGTGGTTGTCTTTGGAATCTTTGGCAAGTTTGTTTTCGTAACTAACTTTGGAAGATTTTATGAGAGATCTCAGCTTTCTACTGAGGCTGGTGAGGGACTTTTTTGAATCCTGGGTTCTTCCTCTTTTCTGCAACAGTTTCTTCCTTCTGTTATACAACTTGTTTATGGCAGGGGATCACCATATTGGCTTCCTTTTTTTAGAGGACAGCATCTTGGTTCTATTTGGGATGGCTCGGTACATGCACGAGTAAATGTGCTCGTACAGCATCTTAGTGTAGGATTCAGCAGTTGAACTTCCAGTTCCCATCTGCATGGGTGTCATGAAGTTTGTTACTTCTGACTTGAGAAGCATGACATTGGCTTTGGAGAAGTTTTTTACAGAGATTTACTTAAAGGGGGGTGGGGTGGGTCCTTTAAAATTCAGAGATATCTCTGGTTATAGTAACAGTGTTTTATCAAGCAGCAGATTTCACAACTCCATTAAATATATTACCACTGACATAGTGCCTCTGGATAAATTAAACCCTGCTGGTGGACATTCACTCAACTAAAACTAACAACATAGCCAGCTTTAGGTACCTGCAATACCCGTTGCTGCAAGGGCACTCCCCTAAATCATCCTTGACTATGTGGGGGCCCCACAATAGCTGCTGCTGGTTGGGGAACAATGAAGATAAAAATGTATTAATTTCCTCATTATGCTCTTTAACCTGACAGGGCTGTGATATTACCCTGTTAGGATAAAGCTTATAATGAACATGAGCAAAGTAAGTAATACACAGATCAGCAGCCCAAAGTGACTGATCTCAGTGCACACCTTAGATTTTAAGAAGTGCTGATGCTTCTGAGTTTAAAAATACTGGCAGAAGAGCAGATACTATAACTATAAACTTCTTTGCTGATGAATTTAGAGCAATACCAATAATAGCAGAATAAAGGCTCAAAATCAGGAACATGTTTTAAATATTACTCTAATTCAATTAAAAGGTTAATAGAATAATACATTTTGCATCAGCGTGTATGTTTTGGACAATAAGTATAAAACTCTGTCTGGATTTATTAACTCTTTGTAATCCTGAACAATTTACAAGCAAATTAAACGTTTTATGAAGGACAAAGCAAAATTATGAGAAAAATCAGGGAAAGTCTATAAAATCAGGGACAGTGACAGGTTTGCATTACTCCTCACTGAGGTAAATAAAAGTGTCTTACAATTGCTACTGTTTGATGCTGCTAAACAGCAGTCATTGATCCGGTGTGCCAGTACAGTGTTGCACAATGTACTAATATTTGATGAAATCAGCACAAAAACTAGTATTACTATGGCTTATGCTTGTGTGTGTGTGTGTGTGTGTGTGTGTGTGTGTGTGTGTGTGTGTGTGTGTGTAAAAAATATATTAGTGATTTTTATCTGTGCACACACTCAATAATGCCAGGATACATGCATTAGTCTTCTGGATATCAGTAAAAAAATGTAGCTAACAAGTACAAATATGTAAAAACTAATGCAGAAAATATATCACAGCACATTCAGACATTTAGTTCTCCTAAGGGTCTGAGGGTCCCCACTCTACAGACAGTATAAATGGACACAGGGGACTCCCTTGTTCATCCTTGACTGCGTAGGGTTTCCAGAAAAGCTGTTGCTGGTTGGAGAAAAATGAGGAGCAAAATGTATTCATTTTCTGATTATGCTCTTTAAGTTGAACAGGGCTGTGATACGACCCTGTTAGGATAAATGTCTACCTCCCTCCACCTACCTACTCTCATTACTGTTTCCTTCCACTCCTGCACCAGTTACTTAATACTTCCAGGTGTCTTATGTGTCCCTCTCTCTTTAAGCTTCTCTCCGCCCTCACCTGACGACTACCTCTTTACAGTGTCTCTTCCTTACAATCTCACCTCTCTCCTTCATAATTCCCTCTTGTTTTCTTCTTTTTATCTTTAGTTCTGCCTTCTCACTATTCTGATCCTCTACTTACTGACTGATTGTTTCTCTTCACTTTTTGTGCTCTTGTTGTCTCGGGCTCTGCCCACTCCATTCACCCTTCGCTTTGCTCGGGCTCACTTCACTCTCCAACCCTACCCCCATTCCCACATACCCTAGGATTACTTTAATTTATAGCTATCTCTGTTCTCCCACTCCCCCTCAAACCACTCCCTCCAACTCTCCTCCAGCCAATCTGCTCTATGCTTCCCCCCATCTATACAATCACACATAATTACATAGCACACCTCTAGCAACATCTACTATATCTTTACTCTCCACACTCCCACACCCTCTATCCACTCCCTCTTCTTTCACAGCACTCAACTGTCTGACACTGCATCAACTCTAATTTCTACATACCTTACATTACTCACTATTCTTAACTCACTTCACTTCCCCTTATCTCTAGTCTCCAACACAATCACAACCCCATAACACTATCCTCATCTTAGGCATACTTACTACTTAACATATCAATTTCCTAATTTCTTTACAACCTCTATCTTACATCTTCCATAATTTAGCATCATCACCTTCCTACCTCTTTGATATTAACTCTTGCAACTGACTCACAACCCAAAATCTACACCCTCCAATTCATCTGTAATTGACTCCCTCCTTCCTCTAAACACTTTTACCTCTCTACCCCTTACTTAACATGTCTTCTCTCAAAATAATTCTACCTCTTCTCTCTATTTCTGTTCTTTCTCTCCTACATAACCTATCCTCCTACAACACTAACCTTGCACCCATTCACCTCCCTCTTACCTCTATCTACCCACTACCCTTCCCTCAGTCCATCCACAGTTTTCCTACAATATTCTCTACACGACTCTCACAACCACCCCTTCCCAAAATTAAACTGTCTCTCCTAACCCCCACCCTTTTCAAAATAAACACCTCTACCCCTCCTCTCCTCAGAGCTCTACACCTATCCTCATGATTATTCTCCTATCAGGTGACATTCAACCCAACCCTGGACCTCATAACCCCACTCATACTAATGCTAAGTTACAGAATTAACTACCCCTTGCCATCCCAAAAACCATCTAACCCTATTCTCTATAAACATCAGAAGTATACTAAACAACATCAGTGAATTTCACACCTGGACACACCTGCACTCCTGATATTCTTACACTCACAGAAACATGATTAATGCCCCATATTCCTGACAAAGATTTTCTTCCTCCAGGCTATAACATCTTATGTCTGGATCAAGCTCAGAAAAAAGGTGGTGGAGTTGCTATTATGTTCTCCAATTACTTAACTGTAACTCCCCTAACCATCCCCATCCCCTCTTTCTCTACAGCTGAACTACTACTCTCCAGATGCAGAATCAATAAACACAAAACAATTACCATAGCTGCAATATACATATCCCCAGGTGATAGTATCCCAATACTTGAGAACATTCTCACCTGGCTTTCACAGCACCCACTCAATGTGACTACTCTCACGGGTGACGTAAACATCAATTGGCTTCCCTTATTCTTCAGCTGTCCCTCCCCATATATTAATCTACATGGCTTTTCCCAGTTAATATCTACTCCTACCAAATTCACTAATACTTCTTCCCTCATTGACTGGATACTCGTCTCACAGCCTCAAAAATATCACTTCCCCACAACTCTCCCTGACTCCCTTAGTGATCACTGTCCTAGCAAGGTTCTCAGATTCTTTCACCACTACGATCGACCCCACAGATACAAAGAGTGTTGTAAGCTCAACAACTTTCACCCTGACATCTTAAATAACTATATCTCATCAGTAAACTGGACATTCCTTAAATACATACCTCTTGATGATGCAGTCCTCAAATTCAATTCTATATTTCTCAATATTCTCAACTCCCTTGCCCCCAAACGTACTGTTCGGGTGAAATCATTCATAACCCCATAGGTAACTCAAACCACACACATCCTCATGCAACAAAGAGACAAAGCTTGGAGAGTCTGGTTTAAAACAAAACTCCTTTCCCATTTACAACACTGCAAAGAACTGCACAACCTTACAAAACAACGCATCATTAGTGATAAGAAAACCTTCTATATCAATACTCCCTCCGCACTCTCAACTAATACAAAGAAAGTTTGGCACTCTATCAATCAAATTCTGCACCCAAGCAACCCATATGGCCCTATTCCATGTCCCAACAACTCTCCGCTAGAAACAGCAACTACCTTTAATACCTGCTTCAATGAAACCATTAGCAAACTGTCTCCACAATACAACTCCAGTACCAATGTTATAACTCCCAACCCATCTTCAACAACCCAAGCCTTCTCTTTGAAACCTGTCTCAACTAACTATATTAAATCTATGCTCACCAAACTAAAACCTTGCTCGCCCTCTATGGACAGCCTAGCACCTTTCTTCCTGAGGATGGCAGCCAACTCATTTGCCCTCCCTATCTCTATTCTCATTAACCTCCCCATTGCTGAATCCAAAGTTCCCTCAATCTGGAAAAATTCTACATTATTCCCATTCACAAGGGTATAAACTCCTCAGAACTTGCCAACTTCAGGCCTAGAGCTATTTTATCTCCTCTTTCCAAAATCTTAGTAAAGCGCATCCACAAACAAATCCTCCACTACCTCTTACAAGAGAACTTGCTCACCCTCACACAACATGGCTTTCGCCCCAAACATATTACCTCCACTGCCCTTATAACCTTCCTGAATACTATATCCCACGCCAGAAATAATCATAAACTTGTCTCTGCCTATTTCTTGACCTCTCAATAGCTTTTGACACTGTGTCCCACCCTCTTCTGCTTGCTAAACTCTTCGAACTTAATCTATCCACATCTACCATTTCCTGGTTCTCTAGCTATCTCTCAGACCACTTCAGTCTGTTAAATGGCTGTCTGCAACATCTCCTCCCCTCCCTATCAAAATGGGCATACCTCAGAAATCCATTCTGGGCTCTCTCCTGTTTAATATATTTATCAACCAACTACATACATCCTGCCCACAGTCTTCTCTAGTGCAATACGCAGATGACTCCACAGTCATCACCATTGCCGGCTCCCTGTCTGACCTACATACCCTCACTCAAAACTCCTCATCAGTTGAAAAATGACTCTCCCATAATGAGTTGATTCTAAATCCAAAAAAATAAAATCCTGCTTTTTACTCCCCAAACCATGAATCATTTCAAACCCTCCTTCTTGATCAACTCCCACAACAATATGCGCATCTCTGTTGAATCTAACACCAAGCTCCTGGGGGTCATCATTGATGACCAACCCAAATTTGATTTGCATGTCTCCAATAATATTAAGAAAACTCACCAAAAACTCGTACTCTTATATCAAAACAAAAAAGTTCTCAGCTCCAAATCCAAAATCTCACTATACCATGAGTATCTCCTTCCTAGCCTTCTCTATGGCTCCCAAATCCTTACCAACCTACAGACCTCCCTCCTTAAAAAAACTCAAATGTACTTATAACAAAATAACTAAATTTTCCTAAGGTCACTTCTACTACTCTCACCACTGTCTTGCCTTTCATGACTTAAACTAGTTAGAACTCCCTCATCAATTATTTTCCCAACTCCAGGTCATACATACCCTACTGCACCAACCTTCCTCCTGCCCTGACATTGCCTCTCTTGTCTCCCTCTATACCCCTTTTAGGTCTCTCCATAGCTCTGAACAAAACCTTCTACAAATCTACAAATCCAAAAGCAAAATAGGGCAAAAATTCTATAGCTACCTCCCAGCCCTAACCTGGAACAAACTTCTACCCAAAATAAGGAATATTATCTACCCACAAAATGTCAAGGTTGGTATAAAAAAACTTTCTAAACAGCTCTTGGATCTGTCACTGCAATCATCCTCCCCGATAGCCTCCAGTCTCACATCCTTCTCTTGCACCCCTCACAGTAATGCACCCTCTCTGCACGTATCTTACTTCTCAAATTCTCTCTACCACTCACACTCCCCTTATTCTCTCTACCACCCACACTCCCCTTATTCTCTCTACCACCCACACTCCCCTTATTCTCTTTACTATCCACACTCCCCTTATTCTTTCTACACCCACACTCCCCTTAGTTTCTCTACCACCCACACTCCCCTTATTCTCTCTACACCCACACTCCCCTTATTCTCTCTACCACCCACACTCCCCTTATTCTCTTTACTATCCACACTTCCCTTATTCTCTCTACCACCCACACTCCCCTTAGTCTCTCTACCACCCACACTCCCCTTATTCTCTCTACCACTCACACTCCCCTTATTCTCTCTACCACCCACACTCCCCTTAGTCTCTCTACCACCCACACTCCCCTTATTCACTCTACACCCACACTCCCCTTAGTCTCTCTACCACCCACACTCCCCTTATTCTCTCTACCACTCACACTCCCCTTATTCTCTCTACTACCCACACTCCCCTTATTCTCTCTACCACCTACACTCCCCTTATTCTCTCTACTCCCACACTCCCCTTAGTCTCTCTACCACTCACACTCCCCTTAGTCTCTCTACCACTCACACTCCCCTTATTCTCTCTACCACCCACACTCCCCTTATTCTCTCTACCACCCACACTCCCCTTATTCTCTTTACTATCCACACTCCCCTTATTCTCTCTACCACCCACACTCCCCTTAGTCTCTCTACCACCCACACTCCCCTTATTCTCTCTACCACCCACACTCCCCTTATTCTCTCTACTACCCTCACCCCCTTATTCTACCACCCACACTCCCCTTATTCTCTCTACCACCACACTCCCTTATTCTCTCTACCACCCACACTCCCTTATTCTCTCTACCACCCACACTCCCTTATTCTCTCTACCACCCACACTCCCTTAGTCTCTCTACCATCCACACTCCTGTTATGCTCTCTACCACTCACATTCCCCTTATTCTCTCTACCACCCACACCCCTTATCTCTCTACCACCCACACTCCCCTTATTCTCTCTACCACCCACACTCCCTTATTCTCTCTACCACCACACTCCCTTATTCTCTCTACCACCCACACTCCCTTAGTCTCTCTACCACTCACACTCCCCTTAGTCTCTCTACCACTCACACTCCCCTTATTCTCTCTACCACCCACACTCCCCTTATTCTCTCTACCACCCACACTCCCCTTATTCTCTCTACTACCCACACTCCCCTTATTCTCTCTATCACTCACACTCCTCTTATTCTCTCTACCACCCACACTCCCCTTATTCTCTCTACACCCACACTCCCCTTAGTCTCTCTACCACCCACACTCCCCTTATTCTCTCTACCACCCACACTCCCCTTATTCTCTCTACCACCCACACTCCCCTTATTCTCTCTACCACCCACACTCCCCTTAGTCTCTCTACCACTCACACTCCCCTTATTCTCTCTACCACCCACACTCCCCTTATTCTCTCTACTACCCTCACACCCTTATTCTCTCTACTACCCTCACCCCCTTATTCTCTCTACACCCACACTCCCCTTAGTCTCTCTACCACTCACACTCCCCTTATTCTCTCTACACCCACACTCCACTTATTCTCTCTACTACCCTCACCCCCTTATTCTCTCTGCTACCCACACTCCCCTTATTCTCTCTACTACCCTTACCCCCTTATTCTCTCTACACCCACACTCCCTTAGTCTCTCTACCACTCACACTCCTTATTCTCTCTACCACCCACACTCCCCTTATTCTCTCTACCACCCACACTCCCCTTATTCTTTCTACTACCCACACTCCCCTTATTCTCTCTACCACCCACACTCCCCTTATTCTCTCTACTACCCACACTCCCCTTATTCTCTCTACCACCCACACTCCCCTTATTCTCTCTACTACCCTCACCCCCTTATTCTCTCTACACCCACACTCCCCTTAGTCTCTCTACCACTCACACTCCCCTTATTCTCTCTACCACCCACACTCCCCTTATTCTCTCTACTACCCTCACTCCCTTATTCTCTCTACTACCCTCACTCCCTTTCTTCCTCTCTTGTTTCCTCACTGGCTGAACTCCTACTCCCATTTTCTCCATTACTGTCTTATAGCTTCTTCTCTCTCCTCCCTGAACTTTGACAAAAATAAGCCCCTTCTCCGTTATGGTGTCTTTACTCGTCCCGCAACGGCATTTAATCAACTCAGTAAATACAGGGCCTGCACTGCTAGATGTTTACAAAATTCTTGACTGCCTTTTATGTTTAATGTATAAATATTGTATATCTCAATAGATTACTTAGTGCACTTATAGTTTCCTACATAGCTTTAGCATATAATTATTTTATAATTCTTTTATTTTTGTGAATAATTGCATTTTTTTATATCTATGATTGTATCCATTGTAGGTTTTTTATACCTAAGATTCTATTCATTGTGGAGCTGTTCTCCCCATGCCTTCACTGAAAAAGGGCTTCTGCCCAGTTGGACTAACTCGGTCAATAAATGTCAAACTAACTAACTAACTAACTAACTAACTAACTAACTAACTAACTAACTAACTAACTAACTAACTAACTAACTAACCAACTAACCAACTAACTAACTAACAAAGCTGATAATAGCGTCTGCTCTCAACTGCACCAATCTAAAACCAGCCCTGCTCAGATGTGTGTGTGTGTGTGTGTGTGTGTGTGTGTGTGTGTGTGTGTGTGTGTGTGTGTGTGTGTGCGTGTGTGTGTGTGTGTGTGTGTGTGTGTGTGTGTGTGTACAGAATGTTGCTGTAGGTTATTTGGAAGGAGGAAGGGATGGTGTGGTTATTACCTCTTTAATTTTCATCACAGTGAAACCTTAGAGGTATGCACATGAAGTTGTTATAGCTTGTGTTTAGGATGAGGATAGTGCGGTGATTACTTCTTTTACTTTTTTCACAGATCTCAGAGTTGTACGTAGATAGTTACTATAGGTTGTGTAGGAGCAGTGTACTGTTTAGGAGCAACAAGAGTAGAATACATTACTGTAATAATTATTTTTTTTTCACTTTCCTCACAATCACACTTCATGCATGTATACAGGTGGTTGCCTTTGACAGTTTGGATTGAGGAGTGAGGAGGCATGCTATGTATATGTATGTCAGCAGTCTCTTGAAATACATGACTGTGGCAATTTGAACCTCAGCTTTCATCTGTCTAATGCCAGAGGGATGCATAGGCAGTATTTTTTTTGGGGGGGTTAAGGAGGGGGGCAGTTCCCAGATAGGACCTGTGTATCCAGACAACAACTGGCTTCTTACTTCATTGTGAGCTACTATTTTGTCATCTTTGATCAGTAATCCTTGGGTACAACTTATGTCTTACTTGAAAGAAAAAAAAAGACCAAAATTCTTTTTTTACTCATGCTTTTTGTGTAGGTCACCAATGGATTAAAACAATGGGAACATCCACTAAAATGTATCCAAGAGCATCTGTAACCCCATGGCTTCTTGTGTCCAGGCTTATTTGAGTGATTTCCTAAATGGTTATTACTGTGCGGCCTTGGTCAGGAAACATGTGTTGAAAGGATGCTATGAAAACTAAAGCTGAACAGCAACACAGTTTCTTTCCTGAATCATAATTTCTGTTCAAACCATCACTGGATGAAAAGGTTGTGTAAAAAGAAAAAATAAACTTTAAATGCATTTCAGGGCATATAGAAAGTTATGGTTTCTTGAAAAAGCTGAAGAGTAAGGCAAAATGTGAGAAAAGGAAGAAAAAAGTAATGTACATGGTATAGGGAGCCCAAAATGGAGGGAGAGCGGGTGAGGGTGTGACTGAAACAGTAGGCCTAGGGCACCATTTCACTCAAGTCCAGACCTATAAATAGACTTGCTGCAATTCATCATTGTTGCAACTAAATACCAGTAACTGTCCCTTTGTAAGATGGGCCAACATAGTGTGGTACGTTGACCTGTTGGAATTTAAAAGTATTGTAGCAACAGGTTAGTCTGTGTGTACTACTCAAAAAGTTTGCAGCATGAACTACAAGGCTGCTTAGGAAAGGTGGCAATTGCAAGGTGATACTTAGATTGGAAGTACCTGGGGGCTCCCAACTTGACATCTGCTAGCGGCCCCCCCCCCCCAAATGCTAACACCGGCCCTGCTACTACTGGTAAATCTTTTTTGGTATTCTAACTTACTACTGTGCTCTTTGTATGCTTAATCCTGCTTTTAAGCAATTCTGGGGCTTTTCTAAAGTGTTTATGGCTTGTACTAGGAAACTAGACTTCTGTGTGTCAATTGGATACTAGGCCTCCTGTTTCTGTTGTGGCTTCATTTGGAAGTTTCTGTCAGAAAATATTGAATTTTTTTTCTTAATTTATTTATTTTGAACTGATTAGCACTGCTATAGTTTTTTTCATTGTTAATCACAATTTTGCCATAAATTACTTTATTTGCATTTTCTGTGGCTATTTTGCATTTCTCACAAGGGAATTTCGAAGTAAATGCTTGTTTATGCTGTTTTAAAAGGTTTCTGTTTGATTTAAGGGCATGTAATTCATTCTTATGTAACAATATGGGCAAGTGAATTTTACTCAGTACTTCGACTGTGTGTGCTGTTGTGTTTACTTCACTGTGCAGGGTGTAGACCAAGGCATAGCAAAATTTAAATTGTTTCTTCTATATTTTGTGCAGTTTAGCCCTACTTACTATGTGGGGACATAGTTTATATTTTCTATTACTGCTGCTGTTAGTCAGCCCTTAATAGTGTCAGTGTATTATTCTGACTGGTGTTTTTTCCCTGCCTTGCTGGATCCTGAAAAGGCTGTGCCCCCCCCCCCCCCCCCCAATCATACCTAGTTGCACTTAAAAAGAAAAAAAAATCAACAAAAACATGCCTCAGCCTGTGGTTTGTGAATCTGTTGTTGCATTAAGCCAGCCTGCAGAACATTTAGCTTTTCCCTGTCACCCTCTAGTGTAAGCCTGCAGCCCTTTATGGTATGGAGTTCAGATGCATCGGCAGGGGTATTGCAGTAACTGGTTCAGTAATGGGAGAACCAAATTCTTTTGGTGCAGAAGAGGTCTGGAGCAAGAAACTTCTTGCTAGACATAATACTCAGTCCCCAGATATTTTGTCCTCTATTGTAGTTCACAGTAAGAAGAAACAGAAGCTTCACCACATCTCAGACAACAATGTATATAGCTGGTGTAGTTTCCTTAGATAAGAGTGTTTTACATTCAGCTAATCACAGACACTATGCTCCTCCTATTTACATTAACGTTTAGGCTACCTTCTCTAGAGATCAGTCTAGCTCAGCAGATTTTAATGGGGACTTTGATGCAGACAGTAGTTAGCTCTCTGAGTCCATCCAATCTGATTCTTTGGAAGGTGAACAGGTTCAAAAAAATTAAGCAAGTGTTCACCTTTCCACAGATGCTAGCTAGCTTTAGAGATGTATTTGATCGGAAGCAATCAGGAGCTCTACCAGAGATAATAAGTTTGTCATCTTACTGAGAATGAGATTCCAAATATTTTGGCTGTTCCTTCTCTGTTGTCAGTCTTAATTGGATGTAAAACCTCTTTTGCTTGTGAACCAGTTCTTAAAAAGGCATTGAGGGAATACAAGATATACTCTGATCCTGCAGCAATTGTTGTTATGTCGTCAGCTGACGGAGCTGCAGTCTCTGAAACTGCCAGTTCTAACAAGAGAGACTTGACTTCTTCTAACCCTACACCACTGGGTAAAACTGGCAAATGGTAAGAATCTCACAGAAAATAGTAGAATCAGTCTAGTAATTTAGTCTTTAGAATTTTAAGTTACCAGGGCTTTATGTGGAAATTTATTTTGCAACATGCTTACAGTTTAGATTACTTTGCTGTATCTCTCAACTGTACAGATTTTCACAGAATTGTCCAGATTTTTGCCTCATATTTTTGGTCTGTTTTTCATAAAACTGTGTTTTTTCTGGCAAATTAGTGAAAAATCATTAAAGACTGAAGTTAGAAAATAATGGCAGACATTTGAGTTTCAGACTTCATACCCTTCAGAAAATTCATGGTAATGCAAAACCTGTTATTCTATCAACTTTCTAATTTTGAAAGAGCAATATTTAAAAACTGTCCCTATTTTTGGACTTATGTCCCACTTTTATTTATGGCTTTGTTCAGATTTTTTGCTCTAAGAGGTTGAGAGGTATGATCTTTGCCTGCTAAACAGAAGTGTTATATGAATGAGATTTGAAACACGCTTTGAGGAATGTCTTGGAAGGTGCAGACACTCCTTCCAGAAATGTATCTACTTCAGCTGTATTGAGAAGGTAAGCTTGGTTACATTCTCTGAATTTGTTTGAGGGTTTAAAATATGAGATTTTGAATACTCCCTTAAGTATTGAATTTGTGTTTGGTCCTGCTGCTACCCAGACTATCAAATAATGGAATGATAAAGGTAAATTGATGTCTTGGGTATCTAGAATGTCTCATATTCCCAGGTTCTCCTCTTACAAGGCATCTAAATTCAAAGGCCAGAACAAACAAAAATACCATTCTAACAAGAGTCAGGGTACTAAGAGGAAATGGCAGGAGAAGAATGCTTCCAAACAAAATAAAAGTAATGTGTTTCCCAAAAAAGATCATTCCCTTGCTAAAGAATGATTGTGCCAAGACTTAGGACATCCTGTCCTTTCCTCCTGTCCCTCTTCCTGTTTCCCTTTTCTCCAAGCTTTCACTCAGCTCAGCAGTCTGGCCACAAATAGTATCAGACAAGTGGGTGCTGAGAATAAGACAGTGAGGATACTCCTAGCAGTGGACCTAAAATCCTCCTCCATTCAGGGAAATCTTCCTTACAAACACCAGGCCAGACACATTTGTTCTCTTCAGTACTCGTTCCCATTTTGTAAACAGGAGTCATTGAACTACTTCCTGTACAACAAAAAGGAAAAGGAGAAGAATTTTACACCAGAGTCTTCTTGGTACCCAGAAAGGAGCTATCATGGAGCCCACTGTTAGATTTGTCATATCTAAATACCTTTCTGAAAGTCCCCAAATTCAAAATGCTCAGCCTGCAGATGGTCCTACCACTTCTTCCAGACCACTGTTTCATGGTGACTTTTTACATCTGAAAGATGCTTATCAGCACATTCCAGTAGCTCCCAACTTCAAGCTAAACCGACAATAGTTCTGTCTCACACCCACACAAAGAGTTGTCTTCCTGAGGTATATGATGGACATAGAAAAAAGTATGGGCTTTCTACAAGAAGACAAGTCCTGACTCTTCAGAACATTTTCAGGGATTTTCTTTTTCAATAAGCTGCCTCCACAGTAGAGTTTCTCAAAATTCTAAGCCTCATGGTATCAATAATCCTCATGACACCACTGGCCAGACTCCATATGAGAAAGATTCAATGGTACTTAAAAAATTGTTGCACTCAGCACCTGCATCCCTTAGAGTTCCAGGTACCAGTGCTGGATTTAATGAAACAAGAGTCACAACAGTGGAGTGATCAGATGTCTCTCAATCCACACCCTGCCCTCCTCTCTCCAGACCCCAGTTCAATAAGTCCAAACCAACTTGTCAGATTTTGCATAGGGAAATTCTAGTGCTAGACAAATGGGGTCTTTCAGATGCTAGAAAGCACATAAATGTCAAGGAAATGTTAGCCGTGATTCAGACCTTTACTACTTATGGTCACCAGGTCCCCTTTTATGGGTGACAGACAATACCACAGTCATGCAGTACCTGAACAAACAAGGGGGGTTACAAGGTCATACATTCTTTGTCTGTTGTCAATGATGGCCTAGGAGCTAGCTTTACAGCATACCCTGACACTTCAGTCCTCGTACATCCTGTCAGGGCAAAACCTAGTGGCAGACAGATTAAGCAGATCCTGTGCAGACCCTCACAATTGGAAACTCAGGACAAAGGTCTGACTGGATTTGGTTCAGATGTGGGTTACACTTCAAATAGTTCTGTTTACCTCCTTTCAAAACAGCCAATTGGAAAAAAATTGTTCTGGACATCCTTGCAGCCATGATTGGAAGACAGAAGCATTCTTGTTGCTTTGGATGGGAATGTTCCTTTATGTATTTTCATCCTTTCCACCAATTCCTAAGGTATTAATGAAGATTCAGAGTTACCAAAAATCAAGTAGGTTCTCTCTTTTAATGGAATTGGCAAAGGGCAATTACCACAAGCTTCCTCATACTCTGGATCTGCTCATACAGTGTCATGGATGATTGGTGCATCTTAACTTGGAGCAATTGTTATTGACAGCCTGGATGATTCTATCTTGATATCTTTTAGGCACTTATTCCATGAGGATATGTAGCAGGCACTGAAGGTGGAAAGAAACTCTACAACTAGATGATCTTATGTTTACAAGTGGAAGAGGTTTTCTAAGTGCTGCCTAGCCGATATCAGAGGCCCGGCATTTTGTTTAACCCTCTAGCTTTTAAAGTATTTGTGTGAGCTATTTAATGATTTTTTTATCTTACACATCTATCAAGGTGCATCTGGCCATCTCAGCTTGTCTGGCTATAGACCCTCTTCTTTTATCTCTTTTAGTGTTCAAACAGTTTATGAAAGGAGTGCTGCACTTGAGATCCCATCAAAAGCAAATTTCCCTCCTTGGAATTTCAACTTTGTTCTTGAAAATTTGACTTGATCTCCTTTTGAGCATGCCTTTCAGGCTGATTTGAAGTTCATCACTTAATAAACTATTTTGCTTATTGTTCTGACATATGCAAGGCAAGTCTCTGGGCTGCAAGCTGTCATGATGGGCCAACCTTATCTGATGTTCCACAAAGACAGGGCTGTTTTGCATATTAATCCTTCTTTCATGCCAAACGTTGTTTCTAAATTTACACTAAAGCAAGCTATCAATTCCCCAGTTTTCTTTCCAGAACCTAAAACAAGGGAGAGAAGATTCTGCATACTTTGTATGTGCACAGGCAGCTCAGGTACTACCTTGACAGTACTAAGCCCTTCAGGAAAGCTTAACAGCTGTTTATTTCCTATTTGGGGGTTAAGAAGGGTCATCCTGTCTCTGAGCAAATGACTGCTCATTGGTTGTCCACTGTTATGTTTTTTTACTTACTGTATCTTATTGTAAGTCAAACTTCAGAAAAATTGAGAAAGCAGACTATACAACTTTTATATATATAATACGTGAGGTGGATATAAAGGCTTTAACAGTTTTAACTTCAAAGAAGATGAGAAAACAAGTTAGAAGTAAAAACAAAGGAGAAATTTTAATTATACTAAGAGCCAAAGAAAAATCTAGCATTTGTAAGTCATTTATTCTTTGCAAAATTCTTGGAACTTAGAAAACTATAGATGCTTATGTGACAGAGTTAAAGTTCAGAGTTAAAGACTGTGAGTTTGATTGCTTACTTATCCACATATGAAAGGTAGAATTGTCTCTTGTAGCATTAAAAATGATAGAGAAAGAAGCAGACTGTTGTTGTTGGCAGAATCAAAACTGACATTAGATGAGGAAATAGATATGTGCTGAGAGAGCAAAATTACAAATATACAGTTGTGAAGAATTTGAACTATGCAAGATTAAGGATACAAGTGATAATAATGCAAACGTGTTCAAAGTATAAAAGCAACCATTAAAGGAGTCATGACATATTCAAGATGATGGTGAGCAGCAACCAGATAGTTAATAATAAAACCTTTTATACCAGTTGTGGTTGTATACATGAGTAAATTAAATGCAAAGCATTTAATCAGACTTGTAGACTATGTGGTGGGGAGAATAATTTTTCAAAAGTAAGTAGGAATCAAAGCTGCTAAATTTGCAGCAAATACTCCATTCAGAACTCACCAGTGTAAAGCATTAAAAAGCCTAAATTGGTTGGCACTATCCTATCGACTAACATATACACAGGTTCTTACCACCTATAAAATTGTCCAGCATTCATCTGCTTGCCCAGCACTAAATACCATTCTAAACAATTATGCTCCCAGTTAGTCATTATGATCCAGTGACAAAAAACTGTCAGTCTACAAACCTACAAAATCTGCTGGGCATTGCCTGTACTTGTACCATATTGATAAGACCAGGAACTCCTTACCTATAGCCACCAGGTCAGGGCATTGTCTGTACTTGTAACATGTTGATAAGGCCTGGAACTCCTTATCTGTAGCCACCAGGTCAGTACCAAACCATTCTGAAAGATTTCCTAGCCAAAACTTTTCTCTATTCTTGCTCAACACCAGTATTACCTACATCCCTGAATGTGAACAAGTACCTATTCATACCGTATACCTTCTTACTCTCCCTTCTTCACTCACTTCCTTACTTCTAGCAATTTTTCTCCCTTGACTTTCTCTCTAAATTTACATAAGACTGCTTTTCTTTAACTTCATTTTGCAATTGCTGATTTGCATGATACTAAGTTACCTTTACTTTCTCTATAAACTGGCTAAAATTTCTCTAAATTTTAAATCATTGTCATATAACTTATATCTATTCTTAACCAATGTTTTCATATTATGTCTGCTTTGGCATAATTATTTAAAATGTATATGTTTTTGCATTATTTTTGAAGTTTGAAAACTATTGTTCTTAAAATGCTTTTGTAATGCTTTGAAGCTGTTCTTCTTGGGTTTCCCCTGAAAATGGGCTCCTATCCAGACAGACTTTCCAGTTAATCAAATGCCAATAACTAAATAAAATAAAATACTTATGTTTGTTTCACATAATTTTCATGTTAATGAGTAACAAGATAAAAGAAAATAAAAATGTTTGCAAATTCTGTTGAAATGCATAAAAGGATTATAGAACAACACATAGAGAGTACTGAGAATGCTTATTTGTTATAAAAGCTTACAGTTCAAGTCAACAACATAATATTCATACTAGATACTGGAGTAAAATGCAACAATTTATCAAAATCTGTATTTAAAGCACTGAAGCTCCCAGACCATGTGTGTAAATCTGCATGCATCTTACTGAGAAATTCTGGGAGAGAGTGAAGCCTTTGGGTCATATTTTGCTTACTTCTGAGTTTAAGTACAGGAAATATAAATTCAGGTTTCAAGTTGTACCTTTGGAAAATACAGCAAATCAGCCAAATATGCTAGGTTGTTTGTCATGATGAATAGAACTTAACAGTATACAGGCACAACATAATCCACACATTATTAGCACAGATAGTATAAGTGGCAACTCAACTGTTTTTCTTCTAGTAAGTTCCAGAAAGTTCTTACAAATGGTGGTAGGAATATGGCTACTAGTATGTAAGCAAGAGTTAAACAGGAAAGCCTTAAACAAAAATGGAGGAATTTAATTGGAAGGTTACAAACTCAGATTATTCGCCAGAAGCTGATGATATTTTGCAGGAATATGCTGATTTATTTATTGGATTGGGTTATCAGTTAAGGGTGCCTATGCCTCTGATTTCTTCTCCTACTAAAATAATTATGTTGATAAGGCAGTTTCTATCCACATCAGTTATAATGAGAACTTTAAAAACAATTCCATATGGTAGAATACCCTTATAAATAAACTATACAACATGCAAAAGAAATTATTTTGTGTTCATAAGGGTTCTCATAGTACTTACCTTAAGATCACACTTAAGCAAACTGGCAAAGAGCTTAAGGGATCCAGGAGGAAGCTCGAACTAAATCTGGATTTAAAATATTCACTGAAACCAAAATAATTACAATTTTTTCTTTAGTTGTGTCATGAAGTTAAGAATTAACACTAAACAATGTTTTGAGCTAGGCCACAGTACTACTGATTAGTCTAACCCAAAAGAAATAGCGAATATCCTAGCTACTGACATATATAGTGTAAATTTTATTCCACACAGAGTTATAGCTAATCCACAGATTCTGCAGTCATAGACACCCCCTTTAATTACTGTGGAGTAAATCCTGTCAGCCCTCTCTAATGCTAAGAACAACTCATCCATTGGCCCTGATTCATAACAAGTTGCCTGATTATCAATACCAAATATGGCTTATCTGAATCCTAACTTAACCTCTTTGATCTATGTCTCTGTACTGGTTACATTCTGAAAAACTTGAATTCAGCCATTATAATACTGTTACACAAGGATGGCCAAGCATAGTCCCATTAGTCTCACTAGCCTCATATGTAAAGCTATAGAACATATCATCTCAGACCTAATTAATCTGGACCCTGAAAATTTCTTTCCCTGGACCCTCATTTTACTTTGTCAAACACAGGCCCTGCCTCTTTAACCTCATTAATAATTTTGCAAAAGTCATTGAAGCAATGGACAGGACTTGTACACTGCATACAACATACCTGCTCAATGCCTTTGACACTCATCCAAGTGCAGGCATTATTGACAGACTTGTAAATCTGGATATAAATCCATATGCTATACAGTAGATCATTAACTGGTTGTCAGATAGAACCCATGTGGTTATAGTTGCAGGTGCCACTTTTGAAATGAGAAAAGTTATCAGTGGCATTGTATATGACTCATTGTTGGACCCTCTCTTATTTGGCATCTATTTCTCAGATATCCATTCCAATACTCCTGGCCTATGTTTACCTTAATTAGCCGATATCTCTACACTGGGTGTTGTCATTGTTATTTGACCTTCCGCAGACTCACAGCTGCTTCAACATAGGTTATACTATGTAAGCAATTGGTACAAGGACAAACTCTTCCCTGGTTTATCCTCTGTTGTCCTCCTTGGGGCTGGAGAGAACTTTTGAATATAGTTTTCTGGCTAGGTTGTTAAAGATCTATACACTGATTACCTTGCATACTTATGAATATGCGAACCTGTGATGTGGATTTATTTTGCTCAGGTGAGCATGGCAGACATTTTGAGATTCTGAGAAAAATCTTGTTACAGAGGCACCTTCAATTTAGTTTTATGATTTATCAATACCAACTGTACTACAAACAGATGTGAGTCAACATGGATTAGAAGATACATCTTGAAACATGGATCAGGAGCAGCGCTGATGCAGGAAAATAAATATATATTATAGAGATCAATGGCTCTAATAGAAACATGAACAAATGAGAAAAGTAATGTCTGAAATTCCATGGTTACATTTATGATACATCATTATTAGTGGTGTCAGATCAAGCATTGAAGCACACAACAACACAACAGGTAACAGATACTTAAAAAGGCAATAAACAAACTAAACGAACTGGAAACTGGAAAAGAGATGAGCACACAAAGAGGCAGATGCTAATCTTAGCACGCTCGTTCAATTTTCTGATGAAGTTCAAGTTAAATAAATTGAGCGAAAGCGCGAAGATTAGCATCTGCCTCTTTGTGTGC